>NC_068402.1:41866909-41901066 GCF_023724105.1 Carassius gibelio | reverse complement strand
TGTATTCTTGTTTATCTTTATTGTTATTTGTCAGGTTTTGTTGGTTTGTGTCTGTATCTCAGTCAGTCCTGTCCCACGTTTGATGTCCCCTTGATGAGCATCTTGAAGCCACTCCTTAAGGAAGGGGTTTTTTCATGATTCTGCCCTCCTGTCCTTGATTTTCTCTAGTCTTGAGGCAGGATCATGACAGGCCCATGTTTTGTGTACAAGCACATGGCCTTGTTTTTGGGTAATGCGCTTGTGTTGTCTCGTTCCCTTGCCCCGCCCCCTTGTTATCCTAGTTTTTTCATTATTGCTTTATCTGTGTCAACTGTTATATTATCATTAGTCTCCCTATTTCAATCCCCTTGTGTAGCTGTCTGGTGCAGTTCATTGTTACACTTTGTCAAACATTGAGAGACCTGTGGATTGTATTTCTGTCGTGTGATTACCAAAGAGAAGAGTCTTTTTGTTTTACTGTTTGTTTCTAGTCTAGTCTAAGTCTTCCTCTATTCCCCAGTCATTGTTTTCCCCCTGGTGGGTGGTTTTCCCCATTTTGTCATTTAATAAACCTTGTGTGTAGTGCATTCTGTCTACGTTTGAGTTCATCCCCGTACCCACGTGACAGTCTGACCTCTGCATTGCTTGAGGATGTGCCAATCGCCTTCCTGATATTGATTTTCTCAGAAAAGAATGAAGGAATCTCGTTGCATTTGCTGTCTGAGATCATTTCACTGGGAATCTGAATTGGAGGGTTTATCAGTCTCTCAACAGTGGCAAAAAGAGTATGAGTGTTGTTTTAAGTTACTGTTTATAAGGTTTGAGAAGAAAGTATGTCTAGCTGTAGCTAGTGTCACATTAAAAGCATGAAGGCTGTCTTTATAGATGCTATAGTGAATTTCAAGTTTCGTCTTCTGTAGGGCTGGGACAACGCGTCGAGGTCATCGATGACGTCGACGCAAAATATGCGTATCGATTCGTCAACCTGTTTTTATTTCTCTAAAAAACTTTTGCAAAATGTTTACCTTATGTGCGCTGAATATAAGCGATGGCCGGATCAACATTCTGTCCAAAGTTGTATAACCAATCCAGGGGTTTTTCTGCATTGATCTTTTTTTTTATTTTGGCGGCTGTCAAAGCCTTATTTGATCGGTGAGTGATGTAGAATGACAGGGCATGTAAGAGAAAGAGAGAGCACCGGCTGCGCGCGCACTCACAGTCTTCAAACAACACGAGCGCTTCTTGCTCTCTCTCTCCCTTGTGCATATTAATCAAAATCATTAAACACTATACAAATGGGCGAAACACCAAAGTTTCACGCGCGCTCGCTCACTCACAGTCTTCAAACTACACGAGCGCTGTCTTGCTCTGTCTCTCTCTCCCTTCTGCATATTAACCAAAAAACATTGGGAAAACGCTCGGAAATGCCAGACAGAACTAAACAAGACTTTGCATTTATTGAGATTCCAAACACAGTTTAAATAGGGGAAAGGTAATGTGGAACACCTGGTGGTTATTAGTCAAGTCAAGTCATCTTTATTTATATAGCGATTTAAACAAAATACATTGCGTCAAAGCAACTGAACAACATTCATTAGGAAAACAGTGTGTCAATAATGCAAAATGATAGTTAAAAGCAGTTCATTATTGAATTCAGTGATGTCATCTCTGTTCAGTTAAATAGTGTCTGTGCATTTATTTGCAATCAAGTCAATGATATCACTGTAGATGAAGTGACCCCAACTAAGCTAGCCAGAGGCGACAGCGGCAAGGAACCGAAACTCCATTGGTAAGAGAAAGGAGAGAAAAAAACCTTGGGAGAAACCAGGCTCAGTTGGGGGGCCAGTTCTCCTCTGACCAGACGAAACCAGTAGTTCAATTCCAGGCTGCAGCAAAGCCAGACTGTGCAAAAGAATCATCTGTTTCCTGTGGTCTTGTCCTGGTGTTCCTCTGAGACAAGGTCTTTACAGGGGATCTGTATCTGGGGCTCTAGTTGTCCTGGTCTCTGCTGTCTTTCAGGGGAGTAGAGGTCCTTTCTAGGTGCTGATCCACCATCTGGTCTGGATACGTACTGGATCTGATGGCTACGGTGACCTCGGAATAAGAGAGAGAGACAGACAAATATTAGCATAGATGCCATTTTTCTAATGATTTAGCAAGAACATAGGGTGTTATGGGAAGTGTTACCGGTTCTGTTTTACCTAATTTATGCAGCCTAAAAATCCTTTAACGGATTTGGGTATTAAAAACATATTAGTATGTTATGTGTAAACCAGGTTAAAGAGATGGGTCTTTAATCTAGATTTAAACTGCAAGAGTGTGTCTGCCTCCCGAACAATGTTAGTTAGGTTATTCCAGAGTTTAGGCTCCAAATAGGAAAAGGATCTGCCGCCCGCAGTTGATTTTGATATTCTAGGTATCATCAAATTACCTGAGTTTTGAGAACATAGTGGACGTACAGGATTATAATGTAAAAGGAGCTCTTTCAAATACTGAGGTGGTAAACCATTCAGGGCTTTATAAGTAATAAGCAATATTTTATAATCTATATGTTGTTTGATAGGGAGCTAGTGCAGTGTTGACAAGACCGGGCTAATATGGTCATACTTCCTGTTTCTAGTAAGAACTCTACTGCTGCTGCATTTTGGACTAGCTGTAGTTTGTTTACTAAGCGTGCAGAACAACCACCCAATAAAGCATTACAATAATCTAACCTTGAGGTAAAAAAATGCATGGATTAACATTTCTGCATTTGACATTGATAGCATAGGCCGTGTAACAGAAATGAGTAGAACCATACAAATTAAAGAGTCTATCAAAGCTGAGTGTTGAAACACGAGCCGAATTCCTTAAGAAATCATAAAACATTCTGTGCCACAAGTCCCAAGCAAGATGAGCAACCAACTTGTTAACACAACAGCTTTCAACATTAACACCACTAGAACAATTATTGACAATTTTAATTCGCAAGAAGAGATTGTCAAATGTGTTGTTCGTAATTGAATTGCAACGCTGGACATCACATGGAAACCCATGAGTTAAACACTTCCATTGACTCCCCCAAACCCCCCCACCACCTAGCAGAACCAGACTGAAATTCCTAAGGGGGAAGGTCTTTGTTCTCCACAGAAGACTTTGCCATGAGAATTGCAAAGAAACTGCTTTTGTATATATATATTGACCAGAATGAACTCAAAAAGATTTATAAATTAATCAGTCCATCGCATCACTCCATATTAATTTCTGTGTAACCCACACATTTGACTACCATGTTATAATCACTTATTGTGTATGTTTTTTTTAAAGGGGGGGGTGAAATGCTATTTCATGCATACTGAGCTTTTTACACTTTAAAGAGTTGGATTCCCATGCTAAACATGGACAAAGTTTCAAAAATTAAGTTGTTCGTTTGAAGGAGTATTTCTGTTCCAAAAATACTCCTTCCGGTTTGTCACAAGTTTCGGAAAGTTTTTTTCGAGTATGGCTCTTTGTGACGTTAGATGGAGCGGAATTTCCACATACGGATCCTGAGGGCACGTCTGCCGGAAGAGCGCACGCTCCCGTATAGCAGAGCACTCAGAGCACAACAGGCATTCACTGATCAGAGCGAGAGCGTCGCGAAAAGTCACAAAAGGAGTGTATTTTTGGTTGCCAGGGCAAGACAACCCTGCACAGATTACCCAAAAAAAAAAAAAAACAGCATTAAGGGACCAGTGGATGGAGTTTATTTTTACAGAGCATCAGTTGTGCAAGTGTTTGTGTTTGTTCCCTGCATTTAGAAGATGCTTGTTTTACAAACAAGGCCCAGTTTGACGACGGATTTGCGTATCGTTTATTTCACCCCCCCTTTAATAACTATGGCATAGCTTAACGATTCATAATTGTGTTTGGTATGTGTGTGATCGAATCTCCTTGCTTGAAATAGCCCTGACAATCATTTATTTGTCACATGTATCATATTCGTGTTAAAGGAATCACGTCCAAAATTATGCCCTGCAAGAGCAGGAAAATTCGGACCACATGCTTGGTAAGATAAACAAATGATTTATGATACCCCGAGCCAAGACAATATCTGATTGGTCAAGACAACATTTGAGGTGTGGCCAAGAGACCAGTTTAAATACTTAGGACACAATATAATCTTTGCTTTTAGTCTCTAGCTATGCTGTTGCTATTAGCCATGTCTGCTTTTAGTTCTAGCCTTGCTTGTGCTAGTCATGCCTGCTCTTAGCTTTTAGTCTCTAGCTATGCTGCTGCTATTAGCCATGTCTGCTTTCAGTTCTAGCCTTGCTTGTGCTAATCATGCCTGCTCTTAGCTTTTAGTCTCTAGCTATGTTGCTGCTATTAGCCATGTCTGCTTTTAGTTCTAGCCTTGCTTGTGCTATCAGTCATGCCTGCTCTTAGCTTTTAACTTGTAGCTTTGCTACCTAGCTTTAGCTTCTCTAGCCATGCTGTTTAGTCATCACTGTTTGAACGCGGTTCCAGCGTGCTACGGCCTGCAAGCCTGCTGCTACTTATCCACGATAAAAAGGAACACAACCTTGTTTCGTCAAACTTTATTTCTTTTCTTTTCCGTTAGAGAGTTTTGTGTTCTGAGTAAAGTTTTGTAACGTCGAGTCTCCTACGCCTGACCTCGGATGCCCATTCAACTTCAACCAGCGCACACGACTCTGCACTTTCAGCCAATGCCCAACAACCATGGGCTTCCCAAGACGTCACTTCAGCGACTGAACTTCCAGCCAATCAACGACCTCGGGATAGCCCTTTCACCGAGACTCCTTTTTCACAGGAGATGCAAGTAACTTTACCTCCAGACTCTGACCTTTACTGGTGTATCTAATATAATTTTAACCTCATTGAGGAACTCAATGCGAAGGCTAATTACGTGATTGATGGTTGTTCATGTCTATGCAATTTAACATATTGCTGTAAACTTGGGATTCAATATTTCCATTCTCTTAAACTCATCTTTCCCTAACTTTCGATCTTCCTGCAACTTGTATGAATGTGTGAGTGCATGCTTTTATGTGTTAGATTAGTTTATATGTCTTAGATTTATCTAATAAAGCCTTATTCAAATTGAAAATTGACGTGTGTGTGTGATGCGTGATGTAAGCAGCGCGCGCCCCCCTCAAATGAATGAAAGCAGCCAGAGGAGACTGTATAACTCGAGTCCGTCTCTTTATTGTTAACAGCAGTAAGTGAACTTAAAAGTAAACATCTGAGATCGCACAATAAGGTAGAAATTGAGTGTGTTCCTCATTTTTGTAATGCCTTGTTTATAGCTGATTTAATTTCACTGCGTGTTCCGGTGTCTCAAAAGCTATCTCAGTCACTGTTTGCTGAACGGAGCTAAACTGTTAGTGTTTCAAAAGGGATATAAATCGGTGAATAAAGAATCGTTTTGAGCGTGTTCCTCAATCTATTTATCAGAGCCTCCATATTCATATTTCATATAGTTTGATTGCCAGTGCGTGTTCCAATGCCGAATCAAATTTGATATTTGACTCCCCTAAGTTAACGTTAAACATTAGAGAACAATGTTTGCCCGTTTGTATCAGTTCACAAAGTGAATGCAATCTCGCGTAACACTGCGTGTGCCCGAGAGTTATTTGAATGGGAGTGTTTTAAAAGCTTGATCAAGTAAATTTTAACTGTGTACCAACAGCGAAGGAAAACTTTTGTGTTTGTGTCCAGTGAAACTGGCACCGAGATTCAGATCTCCATCACTGTGTTGTTCCCTTAACTACAGCGGGAAGCTGCTATTTGAATTAAGATAAATTTAACTCTATACGAACTGAGAGTTTAAGTGCCACATCGCAAAACCAACTGAAGGCGGTGTTATTTGTACAGTGTTGAAAGGAGTTACATGACATGAATTTCATATAACATGCTTAACTTTATTTGCAACAATGCAACGATTCATGTGCTAACGTTAATCCACTAGAATGTGTTTTGGTTGCCATAGTGACGACCATGACCCGGAAGCCTTAACGTACTTCCGGAGCAACTCTGAACTGTGCACGCGCAGCGCACTAGTGTAAACAAACTCCACAGTGTTGCTAAGCTAACGAAACCGTTGCATTTACATTGAAGTCTATGCTAAAGCCACTAGTCTCAAAGATTAGCCGTTAGCATCACAATCCACTGGATGAATAGTGTGTGTTTGGGCGACGCTGACGTGATTTAACCCTTTAAACATCTTTAACACTTGTTAGTCTCTTTCTCCTTTATTGCTCTCTTTTCTCACTATACCACTTATTTTCATTTTACTAGAAAGGGAAATACTAACTCACAATTATTAATTGTGACAAAATTGAAATTTAATTGAAACATTACATTTATTTTGAATCATTTAAAATTTCCCTCTTAGATCATTTCATATGATCTTTTATTTCTAGTATTCTCTTTGGGGCCTAATTAATTTAGGAATGAATAAGCCTTAAACTTTGAAAGTTTAAGTAAAATTATTCTACTTAAATAATTTATTACCCATCTGAATATATGCTAATCAGACCTTTACTTATTTGATTGCGTTTTACTCCTCTTACTGTTTTGGTTATACACTTAACCACTATTGTTTTACTTATTGATTTGCTCTTTTTAATTTCATTTTTGCATATTTTGCCCATTTATTAATTTTTTAATTTAACTTTTTCTTACCATTTCTTTACTTTGTGTATCCTAGCCTGGGAACGACACACCTGAGCCCTAAAAGGAGACATTGTTATCCCTCACTACGAGTTCAAATAAATTAGAAAGACAACTCTCTTTCACTTAAAGTTTATTTTGTTTGATTAGTTGGGCAGCAACTAACACAACGCTCTCCTTGTAGTTGAGATAACCGCTACTGAGGCTTACCATCTCCGTCCTCACTTTCCTTTACTTTCCTCTTCTGTTTTTACATTTGTAGGACATGTAGGAACCATCAATCAATTCTAAGTTAATTAAATACACAATCGTGCCAAAGACAACGAATCATCCTTATGAATTTTGATTGTAATCAAACCTCTCCCTTGTTCTTCCTAACCTCTCTACATTTGAAACCGCAATCCAAGTTTTAGCATCTCATCCACCGTTGAGATCAATTTAATAGAGATACGTGTTGAGCAACTGTCCCCTTCGCAGACTCCCTGGTGAGCGGTCCAACTGTAAGCTGTACTGTGTCAATCCTGTCAGACTAAGAATCGAGATATCAGAATTATTGTTGTATTCTTTTGTCCAAAACAAGAGATTTAATAATATTGTTTAACTTCTTGATAACATTTAATTGGGAAAAATAAATTTTACTCATTTGAAAAACATACATTTTTGCTTGTCATTGAATTTGTTTTTCACCTCTGTCTTTCTTTTCCTCTTCCTCATTAGAGTGACAAAGTCTTCGCATCTCTAGTCTACTTAGACACCCTGAGACCAACACAGTCATCACCACATTTTACTAGTGGTTCACAATCACTGATACAATACGTAGTTGTCCCACAACACATAGGCTTTTACTCCACACAGATCTGTGTCAGTCTCTCTTCTCCCCAGCGTGCCAACATGCCGCAGACTGCAGACCCCATTGCCCATGGGGAAGATGTGAACATTTGACTGAGAGGCATGACAGACAGCCTCACTCCAAAGATATTTGAACTGTTATTATTTTTAATAATAATCCTAATCCTGAGAAGATTCCTGACACAAGATTCAAGCCAGAACAACAACCACGAGGAGCTAGTCAAGATCACGAGCTCACTAAGCTATGCCTTCACAACCCAGCTGAAACTGAGCGACAAGCACATCACCCACCTTCAAGAGGAGCTGACGCGTGCTCAACGTCGCATTGACAAGCTGGAAGTGAAAGATCAAGATCAACTCAAAGCACCCAGCGAGAGGGAGCAGGAAACAACGGAACAAGTTATGAAGCTCCTAGCAGCCCTGGCAGCAGCTCAGCTTGACCAGCAACATACAACGGCTGCTCAGAAAGACCTGGTAAACAGACTCCAGTATGCCGAACAGCTTCTAGAGAAAACCAAGATAAACATCAGAAACAAGAATTCTGAAATCAGTGCTGTGAAAGACCACCTTGAAAGGTACAGAACTGAAACGGACAATCTGACCCAACAACTAGACGATACCAACAATGAGCTCTACATGGTCAGAAAAGAACTCCAATATGCGTACAAGCACAAACAAGAGCCAAGAAAAGAGAAACATCTCTTAGCCTCATCACTGCTGAGCAGAGCAGAGTCCCACGTCCAAGAACTGGCATATGACGAAAGGAGCGAAGGGCCAAAACCCAAAACCTCACCTGCCTTCGCCACACAACCCTTTCCTGCCAACGAAAGAAAACCTCCCGTCCAAGGCCTTGGAGCTGCACACGGGATGACCATCAAAGACCTCAACAAGCTTTCGGAAAACATCAGCAGGTTCAATCCAAACTCCACAGAGGGCCACGACATCCAAGCTTATCTGCGAGATATCGAATTTCATCTGGAAGTGAGACCTCATGTGACTGACAGAGACTGGTTATACCTCCTTAGAGCCACGTCTAGTCCCGAGGTACGAAACTTTCTAGATCGACAGCCCAGTCAAATCAAGTCAAACTACCAGCGACTTCGTGAGGTTCTGATTAAAGAGTTTACAGACCCAGAGTCTGAACATGGACTGTTAACTGCCTTGGAAACCAAACAAGGTCGTCAAGAGACTCCACAAGCTTACTACAACCGACTCCGACAAGCCTACTTTGGTGCACACAACAACCCTGACCTTGAAGAGGATGTGAACTTCAAAACCCTCTTCCTAAGAAATCTGCACCCGGGAGTCAGTCACCATCTAGGTGTCATGGCCTGTCCGAACTCCATGACCATCCAACAGTTGCGTGACCTTACACAGAAGGCCTATAACAAACAGAAGATGGCCTCAAAGAAAGGTAACAGAACCTCCACACTTTTGAACTCTGTCAACAAAGTCTCAAGCCTTGCACTGGACGACACCCAGTGGCATCACAACACTATAGTCTTCCATCAAGAGCACAGAGAACGTGACGCCCATATCCTCGACCGCTTTCAGCCCAACTGCTGGAAAAACCCATGGGACCAGCAACGCTTCTCAAGAAACCAAAAGGATAAGAACATCTGGAAACCTAACCAGACATCCAAAGGTAATCACCTGACTCATCCAAGAGCAACTCGTGTGGGTAAGCGACAACAAAACCCACCTCAGCACCACTCAGACACGCACAGTGCTGAGTATGCACAAGAACATTACAGCTTACCATCAGAAGACATGGAACAAGTCATGAAACAACTGAGAGAGTTCTTTCAAGACAATTTACATGCATATGACCACAAAGCTGAGTCATGCTCGCTGTGACCAGCGACAGAACGGAAGGCCGGTGATCACCCGGTGCACCACATCAGAGATCACAAGCACCTGTTCAACAACAACCCAGAACAAACAAGTCTTTCATGGCCAACTGTTGATGAAAAAGGACATCACCTCAGTCACTAACAAACTGTCAAATGACATCCAACTCCAAGAACCACATTCCCTGTCTGTGCAACAGCAACCACCAGAGCACAGAAGGTCAGAAAATCTGCTACAGCCAGAAGGCCAGAAAGTCTGCTACAGCCAGAAGGCACAAGAAGAAGAATGACACATAGGAGACAAAGTTTTGCAACCCAGCTTCACACAGCCATGCCAAACTGCCTCCGACTGTGTGCTAAAGAACTTCCTGCCTTGCTGGACTGACCACCATTAGACCATGGACACGCCCTCATCCAAGCCAAGGATGCTGAGAGCCAGTCTGCAGTGACATAATAGAAAAAGGGGGATACAACACAGACTTGAACAGATCTGACCACACATGTACTACACAATTAACACACACAACATTACCTACACCCAGAGGTAAACACATCTACTGATAACACATTCAACAAACATATTCATCCCACAGGTAGAATATCCAACTTTTATTGTAACAAAGTTACAAATACCCACCATGAAGAAACGTGCAGCCATCCTCACAATAGGTAGAACACCTGACACTAAGTTAAGGTTCACGACACACTAGCTGCACCTGACATCCTAGCTCAATAGTAGTTGTAACCCATGCTAGGAAAACCAACAGCAGCTTTGTTTTGTTTTGTTCTTCTTTTATCTATCCTTCTCCTTCCCCTCTTTCATGATTAGGTGAAACGCCTAGACACCCTGCAAGGGTCGAAGGTCTGATATTAGGATTGACTCGCAACACCTAATATCCGCCAGCCACTCTAAAACTGAATGGAAGCCAGAGAGCTCCATGCATGATAGGTCAATTCATTTAATTGAAAATGAAATTACTAGAAAACTAACGGTAAACGTGTAAAGTAAGACAACCTAGAAGAACCAAACAAAGTTAACCACAAATTTGATTAATGAATCAAAATAAAAATAAAAAAACAATTTCCAAGACGATCTAAACTATCCTCAATGTGCTAAACTACACTGACTAATTGAACTTAACCACATGTACCTAAATAACCTGATGCCTGCACCAGTACAGTAACTGTCATGAAGGTGTTGTCTTGCTGTTTGCTGTGTTTGTCTGCTTCTTCTGCCTTTGTTTCTCCAGCGATCGACGATGTCTTCACCTAAACACCTCGCCAATCGAAAGGGGGATATGTAACAGAAATGAGTTGAACCAGACAAATTAAAGAGTCTATCAAAGCTGAGTGTTGAAAGACGAGCCAAATTCCTCAGGAAGTCATAAAACATTCTGTGCCACAAGTCCCAAGCAAGATGAGCAACCAACTTGTTAACACAACAGCTTTCAACATTAACACCACTATAACAATTATTGACAATTTTAATTCGCAGAAAAGATTGTCAAATGTGTTGTTCGTAATTGAAATGCAACGCTGGACATCACATGGAAACCCATGAGTTAAACACTTCCTTTGACTTCCCCCCCACCTAGCAGAACCAGACTGAAATTCCTAAGGGGGAAGGGCTTTGTTCTCCACAGAAGTCTTTGCCATGAGAATGGCAAAGAAACTGCTTTTGTACATATATATTGACCAGAATGAACTCAAAAAGACTTATAAATTAATCAGTCCATCGCATCACTCCATATTAATTTCTGTGTAACCCACACATTTGACTATCATGTTATAATCACCTATTGTGTATGTTTTTTTTTAATAACTATGGCATAGCTTAACGATTCATAATTGTGTTTGGTATGTGTGTGATCGAATCTCCTTGCTTGAAATAGCCCTGACAATCATTTATTTGTCACATGTATCATATTTGTGTTAAAGGAATCATGTCCAAAATTATACCCTGCAAGAGCAGGAAAATTTGGACCACATGCTTGGTAAGATAAACAAATTATTTATGATACCCCCGATCCAAGACAATATCTGATTGGTCAAGACAACATTTGCGGTGTGGCCAACAGCCCAATTTAAATACTTAGGACACCATAAAATCTTTGCTTTTATTCTCTAGCTATGCATGCTGCTTTTACTTCTAGCCTTGCTTGTGCTATCAGTCATCCCTGCTCTTAGCTTTTAGTCTCTAGCTATGCTGCTGCTATTAGCCATGTCTGCTTTTAGTTCTAGCCTTGCTTGTGCTATCAGTCATGCCTGCTCTTAGCTTTTAGTCTCTAGCTATGCTGCTGCTATTAGCCATGTCTGCTTTTAGCTCTAGCCTTGCTTGTGCTATCAGTCATGCCTGCTCTTAGCTTTTAGCTTGTAGCTTTGCTACCTAGCTTTAGCTTCTCTAGCCATGCTGTTTAGTCATCACTGTTTGAGCGCGGTTCCAGCGTGCTTCGGCCTGCAAGCCTGCTGCTAGTTAGCCACGATGAGAAGGAACACAACCTTGTCTCGTCAAACTTGAACTTCCAGCCAATCAACGACCTCGGGATAGCCCTTTCACCGAGACTCCTTTTTCACAGGAGACGCAAGTAACTTTACCTCCAGACTCTGACCTTTACTGGTGTATCTAATATAATTTTAACCTCACTGAGGAACTCAATGCGAAGGCTAATTACGTGATTGATGTTTGTTCATGTCTATGCAATTTAACGTATTGCTGTAAACTTGGGATTCCATATTTCCATTCTCTTAAACTCATCTTTCCCTAACTTTCGATCTTCCTGCAACTTGTATGAATGTGTGAGTGCATGCGTTTATGTGTTAGATTAGTTTATATGTCTTAGATTTATCTAATAAAGCCTTATTCATATTGAAAAGAGAAGTATCTTGTGTGTTGTGCTTACAAGTAAATTTTTTAAACTGCCGATCTTGTGCTAATTGATAGTGTTTCACTATAGTTTGGATATTAGTATCCAGCACAGATTTGATGTTAAACGGCTCGTTCACTGAATCGCAGGGCATCTCAGTCACCAGCCGTGAAACAGTGATTCTGTTCAAATTCCCTTTAAAATCTTAAATGATTCCCTTTGAGCTAAATTGACCTGTTTCCGTTACAGCCATAATTTAGATATATTTTTGAGATGGAAAAATGCAGTTTTACAAATGCTAGAAACGTGGCTTCCTAAGGAAAGATTGCGATCAAATAGCACACATAGGTTCCTAACTGATGACGAAGAATTGACAGAGCAACTATCAAGTCTTAGACAGTGTTCTAGGTTATTACAAGCAGAGTTCTTAGGTCCTATAATTAACATGCACCTCTGTTTTTTTCAGAATTTAGCAGTAAGAAATTACTCGTCATCCAGTTTTTTATATCGACTATGCATTCCATTAGTTTTTCAAATTGGTGTGTTTCACCGGGCCGTGAAGAAATATAGAGCGGAGTATCATCAGCATGTTATTGTGTTATTCTGTGGGCACCACTTAGACATCCAGCCATTGAGTGATGACAATCATCACCACGGTAAGCAGGGAGGGGACCAGAGCATATTACAGTGTCTGACACCTCTATCTCTAATAGTATCGATTTTAGAAGTAGTTCATAAAGTCATTACTGCTGTGGTGTTGGGAAATATCAACACTTGTTGAGGCTTTATTTTTCGTTAATTTAGCCACTGAATTGAATAAATACCTGGGGTTATGTTTGTTTTCTTCTAAAAGAGAAGAAAAGTAATCGAATCTAGCAGTTTTTAATGCTTTTCTGTAGGATGTTACTTTCCCGCCAAGCAATACGAAATACCTCTAGTTTTGTTTTCCTCCAGCTGCGCTCCATTTTTCGGACCATTTTTAACCTTCCTTAAGCATGAAGGAGCAACTGTATTTAAAATGCTAGAAAAGAGAGAGTCCATAGTTTCTTTTACTTTATCAAGTTGTTCTGAGGTTTTGGATATGCTAAGGAATTTGGATACATCAGGAAGATAACTTAAAAAGCAGTCTTTTGTGGTAGAAGTGATGGTTCTTCCATACTTGTAACAAGAAGTAGAATTTCCAATATTGGCTATATGAAGTTTGCACAAAACTAAAAAATGATCTGAGATATCATCACTTGGCTGCGTAATTTCAACACTATCAACATCAATTCCATGTAACAGTATTAAATCTAGAGTATGAAGCGTGTTGTCTAACCCCAATAGAGTTCAGAATGTCTATAAATGCTGATCCCAATGCATCTTTTTCATTATCAACATGGATATTAAAATCACCAACTATTAAAACTTTATTTACAGCTAGAACTAACTCGGATGTAAAATCACCAAACTCTTTAATAAAGTCTGTATGGTGCCCTGGTGGCCTGTATACAGTAGCCAGTGAAAACATAACAGGAGATTTATCATTAACATTTGTTTCTCTGGATAATTTTATATAAAGCACCATTACTTCAAATGAGTTATACTTGAAGCCTGCCCTCTGAGAAATCCTGAAAACGTTGTTATAAATTGAAGCAACACCTCCCCCTTTGCCTTTTAGACGCAGCCCATGTTTAGAACAGTAATCTTAGGGGGTGGACTCATTTAAAATAATGTAATCATCAGGTTTTAGCCAGGTTTCTGTCAAACAGAGCACATCTATATTATGATCAGTGATCATATTATTTACAAAAAGTGTTTTCATAGAAAAGGATCTGATATTCAATAAGCCAAGCTTTATCATTTGTTTATCCATATTGCATCTGTTTTTTATTTGTTGAACCTCAATTAAATTGCTCATCTTAAGTTGGTTTGGACGTTTTTTTGTATTTTCTAGTTCATGGAACAGACACAGTCTCTGAAAGAGACTCTATGTTCTGAGAATTAACTGACCTCTGTGACGGGAGGCAGCTAGCAGACGGTCAGTTTAGCTAGTCTGTCTGCTTCCTGACCTGGGCCCCAGTTAGTCAAGTATAAACACTAAGACTATTTGCCATATTTCTAGAGAGAAGAGTGGCGCCACCCCAGGAGGGATGAAGACCATCTCTTTTCAACAGGTCAGGTCTGCCCCAAAAGCTCGTCCAATTGTCTATGAAACCTATGTTATTCTGTGGGCACCACTTAGACATCTAGCCATTGAGTGATGACAATCTGCTATGCATCTCATCACCACAGTAAGCAAGGAGGGGACCAGAGCATATTACAGTGTCTGACATCGTGCTTGCAAGTTCACACACCTCTTTAATGTTATCTTTAGTGATCTCCGACTGGCGAAGTCGAACATCATTTGCGCCGGCATGAATAACAATCTTACTGTATTTACGTCTAGCATTAGCCAGCACTTTTAAATTTGCCAAGATGTAATGCGCTCTGGCTCCCGGTAAACTGTTGACTATCGTGGCTTGTGTCTCTATATTCATGTTCCGTACAATAGAATCACCAATAACTAGAGCACTTTCATCAGGTTTCTCAGTGGGTACATCACTGAGTGGGGAGAACCTCTTTAATGTTTTAATTGGTATAGAAGAGCGGATTTTTGACCCACGACTACGCTGCCTCACTGTCACCCAGTTGCCCTGCTGCAGGGGCTCTGTTGCTGGAACCAAACAATGTACAAGAATCCCTGAGCTAGATGCATCCAAAGCTGTATCTAGAGCCCTAACATTCTTACTGTCCTCAATTAAAGTTTGGATGCGTGTCTCTAATTCTGATATCTTCTCTGTCAGCCTAACTATTTCCATGCATTTATCACGTGAATCCCTCATCTGCGACAGAGATAGATAAACTGTACATGTGGCAAGAGGTGCAAATAACAAAAGCAAGAAAAGCCATTACTCACCGTGCTTAATGAAATATTCTTACTGCGGTTGTTTGATGAAAAACTGGAGCGAGAGAGAGGAGAGGAGAAAAGAAAAGAAATGAAAACGCTAATGACAAGCTAACGAGTGCTAACACTTTGTGTTGTGTACTCAGGTGTACTGCACTCACGGATATAAAATAAAAGTGAACGATCAAAATTAATCTGATAAGATTGATCGATAATATCAAAAATATGGTGTGAATTAAGTTATATTTTATCACTTTAAAAAACAGAGAGTGATAGTAAGATAAAGATTCTAGAGAAAAAATTGAATAAAAACAGCTACACGGAGCCCTAAGCACGGGATTATGGGAAACAGAGTTGGAAATGGAAATACAATATGAGCCCGCCAGGGCGGAGCCAGGGGAGCTGGAGCCCACCAGGGCAGAGCAGAGGACCACCACAGCCGAGCAGACGAGACAGAAGCCCACCAGGGCAGAGCAGAGGATCACCTCAGCCGAGCAGATGAGACAGAAGCCCACCAGGGTGGAGCAGAGGACCACCACAGTGGAGTCGATTGCAGAGGAGAGCAAGTTTGGTTAGGTGGTACTGGAACAGATAACATGAACAGATTAATGGTGGCCTTTGTGGCCTTGATAAGACAGGTAGAAAAAGTTCACACATGGCGTCCATAGCCTTGACTGGAATAAGCGAGAATTCATAGATGGCCTACATAGCCATGACAGGACAGAACGAGAGTTCATAGACGGCCTCCATGGCCGTGATGGGACAGGCGTGGAGTTCACGTGATTCTTTAGCTCTGCCCATACGTCACGCCTCCAGCCGCTCGTGTTTTTCTGGGAAAAAACGGTACAGACTATCTTTATCTTATACAGTATTGTTCAAAATAATAGCAGTACAATGTGACTAACCAGAATAATCAAGGTTTTTAGTATATTTTTTATTGCTACGTGGCAAACAAGTTACCAGTAGGTTCAGTAGATTCTCAGAAAACAAATGAGACCCAGCATTCATGATATGCACGCTCTTAAGGCTGTGCAATTGGGCAATTAGTTGAATTAGTTGAAAGGGGTGTGTTCAAAAAAATAGCAGTGTCTACCTTTGACTGTACAAACTCAAAACTATTTTGTACAAACATTTTTTTTTCTGGGATTTAGCAATCCTGTGAATCACTAAACTAATATTTAGTTGTATGACCACAGTTTTTTAAAACTGCTTGACATCTGTGTGGCATGGAGTCAACCAACTTGTGGCACCTCTCAGCTGTTATTCCACTCCATGATTCTTTAACAACATTCCACAATTCATTCACATTTCTTGGTTTTGCTTCAGAAACAGCATTTTTGATATCACCCCACAAGTTCTCAATTGGATTAAGCTCTGGAGATTGGGCTGGCCACTCCATAACATTAATTTTGTTGGTTTGGAACCAAGACTTTGCCCGTTTACTAGTGTGTTTTGGGTCATTGTCTTGTTGAAACAACCATTTCAAGGGCATGTCCTCTTCAGCATAGGGCAACATGAACTCTTTCATTATTTTAACATATGCAAACTGATCCATGATCCCTGGTATGCGATAAATAGGCCCAACACCATAGTAGGAGAAACATGCCCATATCATGATGCTTGCACCTCCATGCTTCACTGTCTTCACTGTGTACTGTGGCTTGAATTCAGAGTTTGGGGGTCGTCTCACAAACTGCCTGTGGCCCTTGGACCCAAAAAGAACAATTTTACTCTCATCAGTCCACAAAATGTTCCTCCATTTCTCTTTAGGCCAGTTGATGTGTTCTTTGGCAAATTGTAACCTCTTCTGCACATGCCTTTTTTTTAACAGAGGGACTTTGCGGGAGATTCTTGAAAATAGATTAGCTTCACACAGACGTCTTCTAACTGTCACAGTACTTACAGGTAACTCCAGACTGTCTTTGATCATCCTGGAGGTGATCATTGGCTGAGCCTTTGCCATTCTGGTTATTCTTCTATCCATTTTGATGGTTGTCTTCCATTTTCTTCCACGTCTCTCTGGTTTTGCTCTCCATTTTAAGGCATTGGAGATCATTTTAGCTGAACAGCCTATCATTTTTTGCACCTCGTTATAGGTTTTCCCCTCTCTAATCAACTTTTTAATCTTCTGAACAATGTCTTGAACGACCCATTTTCCTCAGCTTTCAAATGCATGTTCAACAAGTGTTGGCTTCATCCTTAAATAGGGGCCACCTGATTCACACCTGTTTCTTCACAAAATTTATGACCTCAGTGATTGAATGCCACACTGCTATTTTTTTGAACACACCCCTTTCAACTAATTCAACTAATTGCCCAATTGCACAGCCTTAAGAGTGTGCATATCATGAATGCTGGGTCTCATTTGTTTTCTGAGAATGTACTGAACCTACTGGTAACTTGTTTGCCATGTAGCAATAAAAAAATATACGAAAAACCTTGATTATTCTGGTTAGTCACATTGTACTGCTATTATTTTGAACAATACTGTAAATATAATAAAACGAAAGACTTTTTGGAGTTATGAAGGATGCAGTACTACTCTATAGGTACTCAAGATTAACAGGATATTGAGTGAAAACTAGCATTTCACCCCCCCCCCCTTTTAACTTGACTCATGGGGGTTAATGGTGACTTTCCCCTTACTCTGGACGGTCAGTGGTCACTTCACTGGAAGATCAATTGGGACCTGACTTGACTCCAAAAGATCAACGGGGACCTGACTTGACTCTGGAAGATCAATGGGGACCTGACTTGAACCTTGGAAGATCAACGGGGGTCTAACTTGATTCTGGAAGATCAACTGTGGCTGTCATCTTGTGCAGTGGCGCTGGGTTGATGTCCATCTTGTGCAGTGACGCTGGGCTGGCGGCCAACTTGTAAAGTGGCGCTGGGCTGGTAGCCATTTTGTGAAGAGACTTTGGGGCTTTAGAGTCCTCTGCCTCTCCCACAGTGAAGGGAACCACATAACAAGAGAGCATAGTCCATTATGTCTCTTAAACTACAGATTTCTACAAATTTCCCCTCAGGCACCCATGATTTTGTTGGTTCATTAAGTCCAAAACGGAACAAGTCCTAAAGCAAAACTTCATCATGAAATGGTACTTGATAAGACACGTCACAGAACCGATGAACATATTCCTCAACAGATATGCCTCCTTGACGAAGATGTTATAGCTGGTCTACTGGGTCCATGGTTTTGGTGGGTAGCTGAAACACTGACATAGGGGTGGGAACAGATATCTCGGTAGCGTGAGGATACCGGACTGCTGGATCCTGATATGGCAAAGAGTTCTGTTACATGGAGTCGGAGACGGTCAGATCCATATGCAGTAGTTTATTAAAGAGAATGGCAGGCAGAATTCAGGTAACAGTGTCAGGTGTGTCCAAGATCAGACACGGAACAAATACAGGGAAAACGCTCGGAAATGCCAGACACAACTAAACAAGACTTTGCACTTATCAAGAGTCCAAATACAGTTTATATAGGGGAGTGGTAATCCCCTAAGCACGGAATTATGGGAAATGCAGTTTGAAATGGAAATACAAGATGCCAGATTCCTAAGTGGAGTGCCCTCTATTGGAGTTCATGGGCATTCCAGCTGATGATCGTGACAAAATGACACTCGCTTGCATTGATTGATATATTTTTTAGTGAGCTAATGTTTAAAAATGCTAATTTGATGGCAGTCTATTTGTGTCTTTACATCAATCTTAGTTTGATGCATAATAGGCCGCATTAGATGAGTTTGCCTTTCGGCTTGAAAAGGCTTTAGACTTTCTATAACGTGATAAAACTGAAATAGAGAAAGTTACAGGCACACTGGGTTTCCCGCTTGTTCTGTAAACATTTGTGAATCTTCCTGATGTTAAAGCGGGGCCTGACACATATCACTAAGAGCTGCTATCAGTTGTCTTTGGTTCACCTACCTCACAGGAGAAGTGCCCACAGGCTTTGGTGGTTGGGGGGCCTGCCATTTTTCTAAAAATATATATCTGCAGGCTTGCAGCAAATGAGTGGTAGAGTTTAGTCCCAGCATGCACCAATTCCTCCATTTTTCTATGAGAAGCACAGAAGTGGAGATGCTGGAGAGAGGGATAATGTGTCCGGTGAGTGGAGCTGTGTCTCTGGTGTTTCCGGTGACTGTCATATGTTGTCCTGGCTTCCCCTGCTGTTTTCCAGAAAGTCGTCCTTGGGTGCTGAGTCTTGTAGCTGTTTTCATACATCACAGTCTGTCTGTGAGGAGCTCTGTGGGCAGGGCTCAGCTGGGATAGTGTCCATCAGCAGTGCTTGTTGTGGCTGCATGGTGTTATCAGTGTAGCATATCAGACCCAAACCTGACAAATTAAACGGTCGATCAGGACTGTGGTTGAAACATGAGCTGAATTCCTCAGAAAGGCAACAGGAGGTTGTAAATCATTCTTAGTGCCACAAGTCCGAACCAAGACAACCAACCAACCAACTCTTTCACAGAACAGCTTTCAACATTAACACCACTAGAAAAATTATTGACAATTTCAATTTGGAGAAGAGATTGTCAAATTTTCGGCAAGTAAACACGATGCAACGCCTGCCAGCCCATGTAAACCCATGAAAATAATAAACAAGATCCTTGGATTGACTCCCCCCCCCCACCTAGCAGAATCAGACTGAAATTCATAAGGGAGTCTCTTAACCTCTGGTCCCCACAGAACATCTTTCATCAGAAAATGGCTCAGGAACTTTCTTTTCTAGATATAGAAATAGATTTGGTATGTATGTGTTTGAATCTGTTTGCTTGAAATGTTTCTGACCATCAGTTATTTGTCAAATGTATCATATTCTTGTTATGGGAATCATGTCTAAAATTATACCCTGCAAGAGCTGGAAAATTCGGACCACGTGCTTGATAAGATAACATATGATTTATGATACCCCAAGCAAAGACGATATCTAATTGGTCAAGACAACATTTGAGGTGTGGCCAAAAGGTCAGTTTAAATACTCAGGACACCATCAAACCCTGCTTTTAGCTTTTAGCTGTGCTTCTTAGCTTTTGCTATTAGTCATGCCTGCTTTTAGCTTGTAGCTTTGCTTTTAGTCATGCTTTATTCATCACTGTTAGCTTTCTTTGAGCGCGGTTCCATCATGCTTCGGCCTGCACGCCTGCTGCTACTTAGCCACGATAAGAAGAAACACCACCTAGTCTCGTCAAACTTTACTTCTGTTCTTTTACTTTACTTTATTTTCTTTTCTGTTTGAGAGTTTCGTGTTCAGAGTTAAGTTTTTTAATGGCGTATCTCCTAGTCAAACCTCAAGTGCCCGTTTAACCACACAACTCCGCATCGTAAGCCAACGCCCAACCAGGGGCTTCCCAAGATGTCACTTCAGCTACTATAGAACTTCCAGCCAATCAGCAACATTGGGAAACCCTCTTTCAATGACAACAAAGGGAACCCCCTTTACACAGGAGATGCAAGTAACTCCTCCAGACATTTGTACTGGTGTATCTAATATAATTTTGACGTCATTGAGGAACTCAATGCAAGGGTTAATTAAGTGATTGATGGCTGTGCATGTAAGGAAGGATTTTTTTTGTTTTCTGCCTATTTTTATATTGTATTTTCGTTGGAGTTTGTATTTTTGATTGCACTTACTGGCAATTATGATAATTGCCCTCAGCTATGAAGGAGCCTGTGTTATTTGCATTGTACCCTTCTTGCATTTAAGTATAAACTGTAGTTTCGTTTTGAGCAATTGTCCTGCTATAGGCTATTGGCTGTGATAATTAGAAGGTGGCCACAGCTGTTTTCACTTTAGTGTCTTAGACTGCAAATTTATCTGATGTCTGTGCACTGACGTGGAAGCATCAATGGAAGCGTTCAGCTCTCCTTGTGTGAAGACCAATGAGTGTAAAGACCTGCAACTTTACCAAACAACGAACTTAAGTACTATTTTTATCTTCCCTTTACACACTCTCATTTTCTGTCCTCTCTTCTCCACTTCTATGATGTGTTTCTTGCTGCTGTTGCCTCTCGCTTGCTTAGTTGGGAACAGTTCATATCCAGCGATATTGTTGACTTGTGTGCCAACTCTCAAGCATTCACCGTGAGACACACGAAATTGACTCTTTTCACACGCTTTCACGCCACACATCAATTTTTTCAGGCAAAGAAAAACCACGAAGCAAAGAGGACACGGAGACCAACAGACTAGACAGAGCAGGTTAGTTATGATACATAGGGCTGTGCAAAAAATCGAATGCGATTTTCATGCACCTCTAATCAGTAAAGACACTCCTGTAATTAGAAGTATATCTCCAGCATGTGCATTCAGATCAGGGTTGCCAGGTTTTCACAACAAACCCTGCCCAGTTGCTTCTTAAAACTAGTCCAAAACTAGCCCAATCGCGTTTCCGGGAGGTTCCCCGATAAAAATTGCTTCCCGGGGTTAAAAAATAATTTTTTGGGAAGGGTTTCCCTGGTAAAATTAGCATTTTAGGGGGTAAATATCACATTATTGGTATTGGGATTGCTTCAAACCGCGGACATGAAAAACAACCGCAGACTTGGCAACACTGGTTCAGGTGGAGCGGCAGTAACTGCACAGAGCCTTAGTCTACCGACAACTAACACAAAATCGCTTTCAAAATCGACAAAGAATCGCCAGTGATTTTAACATCGATGTTGTGTAGATTGTCAGTGAATTATGGCTGTGTAGTAAATGCCAACCAGTGTTGCCAAGTCTGTGGTGGTTGTTTTTCATGTCCGCTGGTCATAGCGACCCCAATACAAATAACGTGATATTAAGCCCCTAAAATGCGAATTATACCAAGGCAACCCTGCTAAAAAAACTATATTTTAACCCCAGGAAGCAATGTTTAATCGGGGAATCTTCTGGAAGCGAGATTGGGCTAGTTTTGAGAAGCAACTGGGCAGGATTTGTTGTGAAAACCTGGCAATCCTGATCTGAACACAGGAGCGTCTTTACTGATGAGATGTACATGAGTAAAGACATTCACAGCCCTATATAATAAAATGGGTAACGTTAAGTTATAGCTAGCTAGCTAATTATCAAATTCAGCTACGGTTAGCCATCGCTAACATTAGCACGTTTATCGAACAGCCTTCGATACATTTCTATGTTATAACTTCCCGAAAACAAATACACAAACATATAAAACAAACTTCTAGCGAAATACTAACAGCATCTAACTTGCAAGTTCTGAGTCGAACCTCATTTCTATCAGGTCCATCAGTTGTCTCCAGCGATTAAAAGCAGTGCCGATGTTTACTCTGGTATTCTTATCAGATGCCAAGGGCTTCAGCTATCCTTCCGCTCTCTTCTCTAAACTGAAAGTAGTGGGCTGTACTTTCCACACGATTGACATCAGGTTCAGGTACGCCCTGCGAGTTATTCGTGTATTCGTTGCAGGTTGGCTGGTGGTTATGTCGCCCGCATACCGCCTCCCACGGCCGAAACTGGTATTACAACACCTGCCGGGCCGGGGCTAGTAATGCTAATGCTAATTAAGGTTGATATCTCTGCAGCACTATAACTTGCCATTTTTTTAATGACATCATCGCCCTTATTTCTTCTCATTCTTTTGATGCGTGTAGGTCATGTTATGGATATTTTTACCTCAATTTCTGCATATGGCACCTTTAACTGAAAATGTTATATTATTGACACACTATAAAATTTAAAATGTAAAGTGCTTTGACGCAATCTGTATTGTTAAAAAAAACTATATAAATAAAGGTGACTTGACTTAACTTTCCTAAACATTTCAGTTGTCTTTCGACAACGCAGTGTTGCTAATCTGCATCCTTTCTCTACATCCTGTTATACACCTCTTTATTTCTCTGTGTGACTCTGGAATTGTCAGTCAGCTGTAAACAAAGCAGACTTTTTTTTTTGCTTTTTCTTTACAATCCACACTCAGCATCTTGACTGAAACCTTGATTCGTCCACAAGACTCTGCAACCCCAGCTTCTCTGTCTTAATTTCTCTTTCTCTCACACATGTGGTTTTATTAACAAAGTTCGGGAGAAGCACGATAAGATAATCATCCAATTTGGCACAGGTGCATCTCATTTAGCTAATCATCTTAAATAGCACACAAGCTTATATATATATATATATATATATCCAGTCTTCCTACCTCCTGTCCTTTTTCGGCATCCCTCCTCCACCCCAACTCCTCACTTCTAATCTATTTATCCCAAATTGGGGATAGGGGGAGTTATTTGGGTTCGGGCTATGCTCCGGGCCCGGACCCCTCCCCCAGGACAGCACGCCAAAATATGCCTACTATTCGTCTTCAGATTAGATGTAAGGGTGAACTCGTAAACCCCCATCATGTTGGCCGGGGTGGGGGTACTGGTCTGCTCATTTCTTACAATTGGAAACACTCGATCCATTCTCACCTATGCAATTACAACTCATTTAAATCTCATGCAATCACTGTAACAGCTCCTATAAAACTCCAGGTTGTTATAATTTACCGCCCTCCTGGGCAGATTTTATCTACCTTCTTAGTGGAGCTGGATGGGCTGCTGTCCTCATTCCCAAAGGTTGGCAGTCAAATTTTAGTCTTTGGCGACTTCAGCATTCATATGGACAAGTCTTATGCTAAAGACTTCTGTTTTCCTCTTCTTGGTTTGTTTTATCTCAAGCAACTTCCCACTACAAGCACGCACAAATCAGGCAACCAATTTGACTTTATTTATACTTGCAATTGTATTACTGACAAATTTTATAAAACCCCTACATATCTCCTTCCATTTCTCCATTACATTTAAATTCCATTTTGCTACCTGTGTGCCACCAACCCCCATACTGATCACTTTTAGAGTAAACCTATGCTCCCTTTCCCCCTCCAGCCTTTCCTCCTTAGTAGCCTACTCTCTTCCCTCATCTACCCATTTGTCATCTCTGGATGTGAATGCAGCAATTGACACTTTATGCTTATCCGCACAAGCTGCCCCCTCTAACTCCTGGTTATCTGATGTTCTTCGTGAGAATCAGACCAAATTCAGGGCAGCAGAGAGAAAATGGTGCAAATAAAAAGATCCATCAGACCTGAGTATGTATCAGTCTTTGCTTCCGTCTTTCTCTGCTGAAGTCCATACCGCAAAATCTTCATACTTTCGGAACAAGCTCAACAGTGCTTAAGACATAGGTAATCATGGGCAATTATGGGCAATCATGACCTAATGGATACAGAGTCTGACTTGTAACCTGAAGGTCAAGGGTTTGAGTCTCCAGTGAGGGGAGTGAATAACCAGCACTCTCTTCACCATCAATACCATGACTGAGGTAAGACCCTTGAGCAACGTACCGAACACACAACTTCTCTCAGGGAGCCACAGCATTGGCTGCCCACTGCTCCTGGTGTGTTTTCACGATGTGTGTGTTTATGTTTGTTCACTACTCACTGCTGTATGTGTGTGTGTACTTGGATGGGTACATCATGCCCCTCATCTCTACAAAACATTAAATTCTCTCCTCTGTCCCCCACCAATACTTCTATAATAGCTATGGATTTCACCACTTCACAGACAAAACCAGAACAATCAGTAATCAATTCTCAGCCCCACACACAAAGGACTTCATAACATCCACACCAACTGCTAAAACTCTCCTTCACTGAGACATAAGTATCAAAACTTCTCCTCTCCAGCCATCCTACAACATGCCCTCTAGACCCAATCCCTGACACCTTTTTTCCTACAATTTTACCAGCACTCACACACATGATCAACACATCTCACCTCACAAGCACCTTCCCCATTGCATTTAAGCTGGCTCGGGTAACCCTACTGCTAAAAAACCCCACATTAAACACTTCACTTACAGATAGCTACAGATCTGTCTCTCTCCTTCCATTCATAGCAAAAACCATTGAAAGAGTTGTTTTCAACCAGGTATTATTGTTTCTTTCACAGAACAACAAACTGGACGGTAACCAGTAAGGTTTCAAGAGTGGCCATTCAACTGAGACTGACAGTCACGGAAGCCCTGCAGATTGCAAAAGCTGATTCCAAATCATCAGTTCTTATTCTGCTGGATTTATCTGCTGCTTTTGACACTGTCGATCATCAGATCCTCCTGTCTGCCCTCTCATCACAGGGCATCACAGGGGTTCCACTTCACTGGTTTTAATTCTATCCCACTGGTAGGTCTTTCATGGTGGCCTGGGGAGGGGAGGTGTCCACATCAAAGCGCTTCTTGTCTTCCCTGCCATTCCAAGTCAGCATAATTTCACCCTCCAGCTAGGTTTTTATACAATTACCCCATCAACTTGGTGTAACCTTTGATGACCAGCTAACCTTCAAAGACCACACTGAAAAGACTACTCGATCTTACAGGTTTGCATTGCACAACTTCAGAAAGATCAGGCTTTTTCCACCAAGCACTATCAAACCTAATGATACAGTGGCACAGCTGGTCTTCAACGAACCCAAAAAAGCAAATGTTACATCTCTGTTTATCTCCTTGCACTGGCTACTAGTAAAGAAAGTGAAGAAAGTGAAGTGACATTCAGCCAAGTATGGTGACCCATACTCAGAATTTGTGCTCTGCATTTAACCCATCCGAAATGCACACACACAGAGCAGTGAACACACACACACACACACACACACACACACAGTGAGCACACACCCGGAGCAGTGGGCAGCCATTTATGCTGCGGCGCCCGGGAGCAGTTGGGGGTTCGATGCCTTGCTCAAGGGCACCTAAGTCGTGGTATTGAAGGTGGAGAGAGTGTGGCTTGCATCAAGTTTAAGACACTGATGCTTGCATATAGAACAGCACCCGCCTACTTCCACTCACTACTACGAGTCTACATCCCATCCAGAAGTCTGAGATCCCCTAGTGAGCAACACCTCATGGCACCATCACAGAGAGGCTCAAAATCACTTTCCAGAACATTCTTGTTCACCATTCCTGGCTGGTGGAATGATACTTCCCTTGTACTTTCCTTGTACATACATGATAAATATATTGTACAGGCAAATGAGTGGAAACACAAGGTACTTACCTGAAGTGTATGTACATGGTAAAAATAGTACCATCAATTATTCAATAAGTAGCGGCTGGCTAGTCCAGATTAAGGAATGGCTGGCTTCACCCTTTGAGTTGTTGCCGGCGACACCGGAATGTCACCGATATTTTCAATGCCTTGTCACTCGTAGCAGCCTTGTTCTAAATAGCAGCTGGTTGATACCCATTGTAGGATTGTACGAGGAGCGACATGGTCTGCGCATCTGCGCGCCTCGTTCCCAAAGTCCTGGCGGAAGTAACTACAGCAACCTTCGGGCGCTCATGCGGCTGACATCTTGACTCTACCAACCAAATGTGCACTGATAAATGCAAGGTCGTTAATGAACAAAACTTTCATCCCTAAGGACTTCTTCATCACACAAGCTGTGGATGTACTATTTTAACAGAAACATGGATTGCTGTGGGTAAGTCAGATGCTTTTACAGACCTCTTACCTCCTGACTGTACTTTTTTAAATTACCCAAGGACCACTGGACGGGGAGGAGGAATAGCGACTGTCTTAAAGAGCAGCTTACATTGTAAGCTTTTGGCACCATCTCTTTTCTCATCATTTGAGTTGAGCTTGTTTGTTTTAGGCCATTTGGATCCCGTACTGTGTGCAGTGATATATCGCCCGCCGAAATATAACAAACATTTTATAAAAAGTTCTCTGACTTCTTGGCCAGTATTATGACAGACTATTACAGAGTTTAAATTTTTGGTGATTTTAATGTACATTTTTGTTGTCCCTCCAAACCACTTACAAAGGAGTTTTTAGATATGATTGATACTTTTAACTTTTTTTCAACATGTCAGTGGACCCACTCAGGAACAGGGACACACGTTAGATCTTGTTATCCTATGGTCTGCCCATTTTGAATATTCAGACACAGGATGCTATATTTTAAAATCGGTTTTATTCATGTCATGTCTTAAATCTAAATCAAAAACCCCTGCACGCCGACTTTTCTTGTCTTTTCCAAAAATCGTTTCAGCTAGATACTGGTCTCGTAGAAGACACAGAGAAATTAACTTCTTCCTTTCTCTCCACATGTGCTAGCATTCTTGACATTGTTTCTCCTTTGGATGGTTCAATGACCCTACCCGTGAAGCAAGGAGAGATTGCAGGAGAGCAGAGCGTCGGTGGAAGAAAGACAAGCTTCATGTCTTTTATGAAATTTTAAAGAAAAGCTGGAGAAGGTATCAAAAAATAGTAAAAGCTGAAAAAAATAGAAATCTAAAAGAAAAAAATGATCCAAAATTTAAATAAACCACGTGTCCTCTTTAAAAGTATTGATTCAATTTTAAATTCAACCCAATCCTCTTGTTTAGATTCTTCTGAAGTCTGTGAGAATTTGTTTTACACTATTTTTAAGACAAGATTGCCTCCAGTAGAGCTCATATTTCCCCACCTGTATCTGACCCATCTGAAATGCTGACCTGTTTAACAGTGTTTGAGCCTGCGTCACTCTCTTGCCTCAGTCAATTACTTCTGCAGCTTAATCCTTCAGTATGTCCTACGGACTTTTGATAGTGATAAATAATGTAGCAATAGATGGAAAACAATCTGACAAGCCGATGTCAGAATAGAACTTATTCTTATATTAACACAACTACAGCAGCGACAAGTGTTGGGCTGAATATATTTAGCAGCTCCTACCAGTTAAAGATAAAGTACTTAATGTATTATTATTTTTATACCATTATTAATTAACTTACTTTAATACAGATATATATATATATATATATATATAATGTATCTCACTCCAGCCAGGCAACCAATATTGGCAACCCTGATATAAAATTTTACTCAGCTAATTTTAAAGTTTTTGTCTTCTGTGTAAAAATAACTTTCCTGAGTGTTTATTTTGTAATAAAACATTTCTGTTTCATAAAATTGGTACCGGCAACAGTTTAACATTATTAACTTGAGCCAATCTTTGCTATTATATTCTAATATCATAATGCCTCTGTTAACTAGTTATAGATTAAGAGTTGTTGTTAGATGGCTTGCTGCGGTGTATAATAATTTATGTTGTTAAAATAACGTTCTGTAAATGCATTGTCTGCTGGTTTATTTAGCTACTTTTCAGTACACCACATTAGTGGAAGTCGTTGTTTAGAGAGTTTGACTCCTAACCCTAGGGTTGTGGGTTCGAATCTTGCACCAGCAATACCACAACTTAGATGCCCTGGAGCAAAGCACCAAACCCCCAACTGCGCCACGGGCACTGCAGCATAAATGGCTGCCCACTGCTCTGGGTGTGTGTGCACTTTGGATGGGTTAAATGCAGAGCATGAATTCTGAGTATGGGTCACCATACTCGGCTGAATGTCTGGTCACTTTCACTTTTTAAATATGCCACTCGGTACTGGCTTTGAATGTTAAAGTGCAAATTAACACCTGACCACTCTTGTGGGTTTACTACTGTTGCAATTAAAAATCGTAGAAGGATAAATCATTAGTATGATGTAAGCAACGTAGCTACAAACAAAAAAAAAAAATTGACAATTTCTGTGTTAGATTTATAGTGTGTGAATAATCAAGCAATGACAATAATCAGTAATTGCCAAGGGGCCCCACACAAGCTCGGGCTGGTCCTGTCTCCTGGTGAAATGACCTGACCAAGTCAATCCAAGCAGCTGGATCCTAAACCATCTTCAAGAATAGTCTAAAAACATCTCTTCCATTTTTATTTGACCCTCTAACTGTAGCACTCTTCGTTTTAATGTTATTAAACAAAATTTAAATATTTGTTTCAGAAAACAAATATACTAAGATATTCATTTTGTGCAAATTCAATGCCATGAATTTCTGCTCCGATTTAAAACCTTAAGGCATTAATTTGTGGAAGTGAAGACTTTTAAAGACCTTTTAACACCCACATATACCCTTTTCAATTCTCAGTCACTTATAAACCACTATGAACATTTGGATTAAAATAAATACATATAAAAAAAGCTGTCTTTTTTTCAAGGCTTTTAGCATCCTGTAATCATCATTAGCCCCCTTTAATAAAAGCTGAATGCTAATCCATAATTTTAACATTTCAGGAAGTCACTCCGCAAAAATAAGCATTTGATCTCTTTATACTTTATGCTTGTTAGGAGAGTAAAACATGTCACCTGTTCAATCTAGAACACTGCATATTTGTATGCAGCTCATACATAGCCAAATCTACAAAAAATAATGGGTTGCACTTTATTTTAGACTCGCACTCACAGAGCACTTATCCAACAAAGAAATTAGTAATATAAGGGAACTGCATGGGTTAAAGTTAGATTGAGGGGCATGTTCAGGTCTTGTATCTAGTTATTATTACCTAGGTATGGCAATTACCTCATGCAGAACATTACATATATATATATATGTATACAACTTAAATATTTGGGCAAGACTGGCTATGAAAAAAAAAGAATAACCTCACTCATATGGTAGCTGTCAAATGCTTCAGAGTAAGTTATGCAAGTGATTAATGATATTGAGCTTTGCATCCAAATGTTCATGCAACTATAATCAAAATATATTTTATTGCTCACATTTCTCAAGACAACTCAGCTGATATGTTGACATATCATACATAGACCCTTTTTCACTTGATCGGTTGAACCTGTTGATTAATTTTCTATAGTCTGGCTGTTACATATGCTTTTAATCCCAGCTGAATCACAAAATATAAATAGGTGTAAAATCACTGCTTTGGTACATAAAGCATTTGATACTATACTTAAAAAACTGCACTATTAAAAAAAACATTGTAAAGTTACAAAATTTCTAATGCTGTCCAGCAGATATTGTTTGGTTTTTGACTCGGCGCTCTCACAACCTGTGGTGGAAAAAGAAAAGATTTGTGCATAAGGTTTAAACAAGGTTAACAATACAAAATAATATGACTGTACAACTTCATTTAAAACAGACACTTACGATTCATTTAAATCATCTTACCAATTCAAATATTCTGGCCATGTGTCAATGTGGATAAAACAGCAAAATAATCCAGTGTTAAAATGTTTGAACAGTTGCTGTTTTTGGGGTAGGCCTCAGTCTTTAGCTACCCTAAACATAAAAAGAAAATAACAATTGGGGAACTTGCAAAAGGATACACTATTTAAAAATATAAATGATTCTAATGACATGCACTCACCTTCGAGATCACCAGCCTTCATGAACTAGCGCTAACCATGTCGCAGGTATACAATCCATAAGTTTATATCCCTGGAAAAAGAATGAATGACTTAAAACCAAAAATAAGGAGAGAAACAAAGACATGTAGCCAAGCAAAAAGTGTATAGTCATAAGTGTCTCATGCACCACTGACACACAAGACTACTGTTACAACATAAAATTATATACCGAACCTTACTTAAAACACAGTTGAAGACTTGCTCACTGTGATAGTTCGGCACTCATGTTTTCACCACAAACACGAAAACAACCAAGCAACAAAATCTTTACACGGTTACCTAATTTTGAAGAGCACAAATAATTCACATGTAAAAAAATTTTAAAAAACACTAAAATTCTCCTCTTACCTACCAGTCTGGTATGTTAAATACCTTACTTTGGTAGCTGTTTCTCGCTAGTCTTACAACAGCAATCATCTGTTCTCAATAAGACTGCTGGCGATTCCAATAAGCTAGCCTCTCAGCTGGCTCATCCCAATGGCTAGCCTCTCTTCGATGGACTGCTTCTGAAAAGTCTCTTCTCTTTGGCTAGCCTTTAAGCTGGCTCCTCCCGACGGCTAGAATCTTTGCTGGCACTTCATCAGATAGTCTGACCGCTTATTTCGCAAGATTGCCTTCAGGCGGCATTTCAGAGTTGCTAAATATCCTCTTATGGATTTAATTCCCCAGTGGAACTCAAACAAAGAAATATTGTTTGTCCAAAACATAAACCAGGATGTGTACTAGGCCCAATTATAATTATGAATGAACAAGCTAATTAAAGTTTGCTGAAGTTCAGTTTGTAGATCTCAGACTTCTTTACAGGTATTTCACATGAAAGTTGCAAGAAACCAGCGTTACTTTAATTATCCAGTAATTCAGGCTTACGAATGCTTTAACCAAAGGTCAAAATGACTTTAGGGTAAAGCTTTAAATCTACATCACAAAAGACTAATACCTAACAGCATCAGAGCATGCTGCAGGTCTGTGGCGTAAAATACAATCAATCATTCATGCATCCGGGCAATTATTCACAATTTCCAAAACAAAACACTGACGAATACAATTAAATAAAAAAAACTGTAGCGGTTTATTTAATCTTGATTGGTGACTGTTCACATTAAAAAAAGGAAAATAAATGTAAAAGAAAAAACACAGACACCCTACTGGTTCAAGAGAAAAGCCAACACAACAATTAAACCCTGCATAAAATCTCATTGGAATGCTTTGCACTTCACAGACAAAAAAGGGAAAACTACAAACTAGTAAATATCTTCCAGGACAAGAGTACTTTTGAAACGTTCCTTTTTTTTTTTCCACTTTCAACCCTCCCCCACCCCCACATGATTTTCCTCCCCTATTGAACACGTTCTCTTCGTATGGCAGACGTTAATATCGCCACCACACTGCTTGGCTGGGCAGATCTAGGTGTAAACCTGCTTGCTTCTCTCCTTTCCCTGTCATCTCTCTCTGGCTCTCCTCTAAGTACTGTGGCCTGTTGGACAATACGGAACATAAATTCAGTTACACTTTGCAACCTTGCTTTGTCTTTATCAAGAGCTGAACTGGAGGGGAATGAGTAGTAGTAGCACAGAAGCAAACCTTCAGGTCAGCTAAGACTGCATGGTTAGGACAATGGGGATGAGTTTGCATGTGCTGCAGCCAGAAGGTTTGGAGAGCAACTCAAAATCAACATTCGTCTTGTGATACTGGATCTTAGCTTTAATAGATTTGAAGGTTTGCTGCTGGATCCCCTGCACTGAAAACTCAATAGTTTTACTCATTTACCGACCAAATGAAGCGTGATTACGGGCTAACATTTGCATAGGTAACGCATCTAATGAGATGTTTGGACATGGATGAACTATAAACAAACTAATGGCTAACTTTAGAGGCCTCTTCCATACGTGGGGCAATTCTTACCCTGGAGTCTAAAACCTTCTCCCACCAGAGCCTCCTCCATAACCACCACCAGAGCCTCCTCCATAACCACCTACAAAAGAACCGTGATTGAGACATCTGACATCTCAAAACACTTCAGCATGGAATGGAAATGCTTTGAATTTAAATGTACTTATTCAATAACACTGCAATGTTCACTCACCGCCATATGGGCCGCCACCGCCACCGCTCCTTCCACCACCTCCGTAGTTTCCTCCCTTCATCGGGCCATAGTTAGAGGAAGATTGATTGTTGTAGTTGCCAAAGTCATTGTAGCCTCCGCCACCTCCAAAGTTGCCTGCAAAAATACAGCAACTCTTTCAAAACGATTCAAGGCAGCATGGCAGAAGAATTTTTTAAAAAGCAAACCTAGGAGAACAAAAAAATAAGAACATGACGAAATGGTTCACAAGGTAACTGACCTCCTCCGAAGTTGCCTCCACCACCATTGTTGTAGTTATCATAGCCACCGCCGCCGCCACCGTAGCCTCCACCCTGGTTTCCATAGCCGCCACCACCTCCGCTGCCTCCACCATAACCACGGTTACCACCATAATTAGGTCCACCTCCACCATAGCCACCTGATAAAGAGATGGGACATAAACATAATCATGGAAACACTGTTGAACGGTAAATGTGAATTAGGGCTGTAGCTATCAAATATTTTAGTAATCGAGTATTCTACCAAAAAATTCCATCGATTAATCGAGTAATCAGAAAAAATGTGTTTTTGCTTAAAGTGCAATATTAATTATGCAAGAGAAAATAAGACTCCTGGATCTCTTAAAATGAACAACTAGGTTTCCATTTTTAGAAAAAAAAAAAAATTTGTATTTTTTAAATGCATAGAATGCAATGCATACACCAAAAATAAACATTGTATTATTACCCATTGTTTATCGGTCTGTACTTGTACTGTGAACAATGACTATAAAGTTGACAGATTAATTAAGTGCATTTAAGTGCCATTTGGTTGGGGTTTTAAATAAAGCATTTTCTGAGATGGACATTAAACACATAAAACATTAATTTAATTTATCTTTTAATTATTGAAAATTAAGCAAACTTAACTTTTTGGTAAACAAAGGGGATTTACTATTAAAAATAAAACATGGAAGAGATTTTTAGTAGTAGGCTATGTTCATTCCGCTTGTGTCTCCTTCTGCTTTGTGGGTGACGTAAACACGTTGTGTCACATTAAAACAATCCTTGCGAAAGAACCTGACGTGAGATTTAAAATAAATTAATAGAGGCTTTGAGGCAGAGGAATGTCGTTTCAGCCATAATGTGAATCATTCTAAAAATCTTTATATACCATTCCCTCCATAGCCATTATATCCATCGCCTCCACCGTAACCACCTCTTCCTCCTCCATATCCACCTACAAAAGGAAAAACATTGCGAAATGAATAACTCACAAGAAACACTGTGGACCAGTAGTTCTCAAAAAGGTGGGTCAGTGTGTTATTACATCCCAAATAATAATTTAATAATTTCCATTATTCCATGATGCAATATGCATAATACAAAGTGAAATGAAGTAGGACTAATCTAACCACTTTGGGTTTGATACAATTATGCACATTTGAGGATGTCTGCATAATTTGTAAATTTTATGTTTAGTATGGTACAGACTTCTAGAATATCTGTGATAGACCACTACAAACTATGAAACAGAAATGAGAACGTGCAATTGTACCTCCATATCCTCCACCTCTGCCAAAGTTTCCACCACCACCACCACCTCCACCACCTCCTCCTCCTCGCCCGCCTGTAAGATGAATTTAATGAAAAAGTTATTTTGGTTCAGGTCTTTTGAACATATCAAAGAGCTATGCAACATATCAAGACAGCTAAAATAAAAATGATGCTGTGGCACATTTTATTTTCCCTGATGTCTTTGT
>NC_068402.1:41805389-41866409 GCF_023724105.1 Carassius gibelio | reverse complement strand
TTTTAATGTGTGTGAAATTCCTTCAATATCTAGATGATGTATAATTAGACAATGTAGGACCAATCAAATTGAAATTGTATGCGTCTTCTGCAACGATTGCAAATAAAAAGCTTTTGACCTAATAACTCTGGCATTGTTTTGTGTAAACAGTAGTGGTGGTAAGATGTCTGAATTAATGAAAAAAGTGTACTACAACCCAGCACACCCTGGTTCTTTGGGTGGTAAAGAACGATTAAAACGCGGTGTACTACAGGAATACGGGGTAACTCTGAAGGATAAAGAAATATCACATTGGCTATCATCTCAGGACACTTATACATTACACAAGACAGCACCTATCAAATACAAACGGAATAGAGTGATAGTGTACGGAAAAGATGTACAGTTCCAAGCAGATCTTGTCGACATGTCTGCTTTTTCGAAAGAAAACGACGGTATAAAATTTTTACTGACTTGTATAGATGTTTTTAGCAAGTATGCATGGGTGCGTCCGCTGAAGAATAAGACAGGTGCAGAGGTGATGAAAGCATTCGCCTCTATACTCAAAGAAAACCGTATACCTCAAAAATTACAGACTGATAAAGGTACAGAATTTTTCAACAAACATTTCCAACAACTGATGAAAAAGTATAACATACATCATTTTGCTACGGCGAGTGATGTGAAAGCGTCTTGTGTTGAACGCTTTAACCGCACTCTTAAATCATTTATGTGGCGGTTTCTAACGGCTATCAATTCAAAGCGTTACTACAATATCTTACAAGATCTTATAGAAGGATATAACGCCAGTTATCACAAAAGTATTAAAATGCGACCGTTGGACGTTAATAAAGAAAATGAGACAGACGTGTTCAATAATCTGTATGGAAAGTTACGTAAAGGAACACCTATCTTTAAGTATAAAATAGGAGATGTAGTTAGAGTTTCAAAAGTTAGAGGTGTATTTTCGAAGGGTTATGAACAGAATTACACGAGGAATATTTCACTATAGCCGCTCGTATACCACGAAACCCTCCAGTGTACAGACTACAAGATTATGACGGCGATGTTATCGACGGTTGCTTTTATGAAAAGGAATTACAAAAAATCATTGTGAACCAAGACAAATCGTTTAAAATAGAAAAGATTTTAGATCGAAAAAAGAGTGGTTGCCAAGTGCTTTGTCTTGTCAAGTGGTTGGGCTGGCCTACTAAGTTTTCCTCATGGTTACCAGAAAAGGAGATCGTGGACATACAGAATCCATTAAAGTAACAACCCGAGGAGTCATAAGTAGCATTTGTGAAAAACTACACCATGAGTGAGGGCGGCTTTTATATCACACTACCTTGTAATGCATCTATGGATGTTTACCCTGACAATCGTATCTCAAATTACAAAACGAGACTAGCAAGAAGTATGAACCTCAAGGGTCAATGGGAAGTCGGTTTAATTGAATTTTATTATACTGTTTCCTGGTACACTTTTAATGAGGAGGATGCCGCATTTATTATTAACACAGACCCTAATATACTGGGATATGATGAGAGACATTACAAAGAGGACAGTGATGTCATTATCTACATTAAAGAAAAAAATCTACAAAATGTATCTAAAGTGTGCAATAAGTTAAAGCCTAGTTATTATGAAGATGTACTATTTCTGGTTAGAGAAATCAACGCCAACCTTCCACCAAAAGTCACACTTGGTTATGATCACATCAAAAACAGGATATTTCTAAAAGCACCGACAAATACATCTTTGATATTTTATGGGAAGTTGGCTATTATTCTAGGATTAAACTCTGGTGTGTCTCTAGGAACTACAAAGCAATCACCCGAAAATAGTTCTGACGGTGCACCTGTCGTCACATACGCACCGCATCAAGCTGACATAAGAGGTGCGTTTTATAGCATGTACATATACAGTGATATGATCGAATATCAACCAGTAGGTGATTCGTACGTGCCGCTACTGAGAACTGTACATATAGACGGTACATCTAACGACAGCGTCAGTGTTAGATTCGACAAGCCGCATTACGTACCTGTGAATAAATCTAATATTACAGATATCTGCATTGAGGTTAAAGACGATCAGAACAAACACGTGCGTTTCACTTATGGTAAAGTTGTGGCTAAACTTCACTTCAGACCGGTGAAATAAGTTTTAGTTTTACCAAAACTATTACGCAGCTATGGACCCTGAGCGATATGTTACATACTACAGGAACCAGGCGGGTAACGGGTTACCAGGATACGCAGGCGGTCCTGTTATGTACGGAGCAGGCATAGGTGGCATCTTCAAATCTCTTTTTAGGACGGCACTACCTCTGTTGAAAAGAGGTTTTAGTATAGTAAAACCACATCTAAAAACTGCTGCTAGAAATATAGCTTGCGATGTTGTGACCAGCGCTCTATCAAGATCGTATAACGACAATAATAATAATAATAATGATGGGCAAAATGGCCACGGGTTAATGGTGATGTCACGAGGTTCTTTTAAACCACCGGGTGAGCGTCTACGTAGGGGGAGTGGCCGTGTGAAGAAAGCTAAACGTCGCAGTAACAAACGCGTTGCCCCAAAACGTAGCAGGCGTCCCCGCACTAAACGTGTAAAGAAAACCGTCCGTACCAAAAGACTTCTGAACACTATTTTCTAATCATGGCTCTATTCCATCGCATGTCCGAGACGCACATCACAGACGTCCATTGAAAAAAATACTTACGTCGAAATACCACCTCTATCCGCAATAACCGATTCATCACCGTTAGAATTTTTTATCGCTGGCACGGGAGAGGATTATTTGGATCTTAATAACACTCTTTTATACACTAGACTCAAAATAACCGGACCCGATGGTTCTAATATACCAGATGGATCACCTGTCGGTTTAATAAACTATCCGGGGGCATGTATATTCTCACAGGTGGATGTCTCTCTGGGGGATCGTCTGATAACCCAGAGTTCCAGTACCTACCCGTACAGATGTTTGATTGAAGCTCTGATTAATTTTGGAACAGACACACTCGAAAGTGTCTTTTCAGCCGGTTTGTTCTACAAAGATAGACCGGGTCACATGGATGCTACGGACCCCGCTGGAGAAAATACGGGATTAATGAAGAGAGCTGCATTTACCAATGCTAGTAATGTGATAGAATTACTAGCACCCATTCATAGTGACATTTTCTTTCAAGAAAAATTAATGTTGAACGGTGTAGATATAAAAATAAGAATGACAAGAGCTAAAGATGAGTTCTGTCTAATGCGCGATGATGCAGTTGCTTATAGACTCAATATTGTGTCAGCATCTCTTTTTGTCAAAAAGGTTACTGTTTCACCAGGCGTCCGGTTGGGGCATGCTCAGGCGCTTCTAGGCACTACTGCTAAATACCCCATAGACCGCGTGTGTGTGAAGAATTTTTCTATCCCAGCCGGTTCTCGCGTATCTAATCAAGAAAATCTTTTTCTCGGGACACTACCAAAATCAATAATTTTAGCAATGACCGAAAATTCAGCCTTTTCAGGGGCGTATGATAAAAACCCATTTGCTTTTAAACATTTTAACCTGGAGTTTTTGGCTTTATATCAAGACGGTGTCCAAATTCCGTCCAAACCGTTTCAACCGGAATATGAGAGCGGATCAGCAGTTAGGGACTTTTATCAACTCGTGACGGCTACCGGAAGACATCTTAAAAATCGACCTCTTGTAATAGATCGTCAGGATTTTCTAAACGGATACACACTCTACGCGTTTAATTTGACCCCTGATGAAGATTGTTCGAATCATGTTTCACTAATTAAATCGGGTAATATTAGACTAGAAGCACGATTCAGACAACCTCTCAGACAATCCATAACAATTATCGTATATGCGATTTTTGATTCAATTGTTGAAATATCCAACCGAAGACAGGTGTTAGTGGATTATTACTGAGGAGGAAGGAAGGAAAATGAATACGGTACAACTAACGTCTGTTATGGAAAAGATTGATCACAATACAAGTTTTTTAGGAGTGCTCCCCAGCGATTATCTACCCAAAGTGACCGTAAAGAAAACCCCGTCTATGCTTATTTTTAACTCTGACCCCTCCACAAAACCGGGGTTGCATTGGTTAGCAATTTACATAACCGAGGATGGCGTGAGCTGCTTTTTTGATACCTTTGGAGGATCTCCAAAAGACCCTCGTTTTCCAAAGACTGTACAAACCTTTTTAAAAAACAACTCTATCTGTGTACAATACTCTAACAAACAGGTTCAAGACTTCACATCCGATACCTGCGGACAACATTGTGTGTTTTTTCTGTATCACATGTCAAAGGGTTATGATTATGAAAACGTTGTTAAACTGTACCATGATGATCTGATTAAAAATGATAATATGGTTGCACGATTTGTAAAGAGAATGAAACCTTCTCTCTGCCATACATTTAATTGTATTAACTGTGTACAAAATTGTAAAAGGTGCCTTTAGTGCGTCTAGAACTGTGTTATTATTTTATGTTTAATAAATAAAAATGGTATGTAATCTTGAATGTCAATAATATGTTTGTACTGTATAAATAAAGACAACGTTTAGACAGACCTCTTTTTATCTTTTTTTATTTACATCAAAAACTTAATACATAACAACGCAATTATTTCAAAAACATATTTACACATACACAAAAATAAATAAAAATTAAAAAGATAACCAGGCTGTAGTATCGAGCGAGGGTGAATTAAACAACTGTCCAACAGCTGTAGTAGATTGTGTCATAGTCTTTGACGTGTGCTTTTTACGACCGCCTTTTTTCGTGGGGTTAGGCGATTTCCTTTTAAGGGTTTCAACCGTGCGTTTAACCTGCGGATTCGTGATAGTGGAAAATGGTATATTTAAAGTTGCAAAAGCATCCAGAAATTCATCCCAACCGCGCGGTCTGTATTCATCACGGAACGTGTGAGGTGCCGTTATACTTTTAACCAAATCCAACATGTGTGAACCTACAATTACATTCCCTTTATATACAAACTCTCCAGAATTTGTCCATGAAGACACTTGTTTGGCATTAGACATTTTATTCAGAATGAGTTTGATGTTTTTTAAACTTCTTTGAGGCACATTGTTTAAGATTTCATTGACAAGGTGATCCTCGCCTTCATCATCATCATCATGCGACGGTGCAGCGCCAGGTGCACTAACAGGTGTACTGGCAGGTGCACTAACAGATGCAGTGGCAGGTGCAGTAGCAGGTGTATTAGCAGGTTCATCGGGATGAATAGCGTCCGTTTTCGGTAGTGAAAGAGTTAAAGTACTGCTCTCCAAATCACCTTGTTTTACTATAGTTAAAAACCTCTGTAAGACGCTGGAATAAAGTTTAGCCTTCCCATGCGAATCTAAATCACTCCTCTGCAATACGCTTCATATAGCCGCATCTAAATCGTTCTCCACAGTTTGTTGAATTGTCTCACGAACACCTGCAGATTTATTCATCTGATTCTGAGGGATTAGGTAAAGTTTTTCGGCATATTCCATTTCTAATGCTGTCTGGAGGTTATTAAACTAGTGATAAATGGTATTGCCACACTTAACAGAGGTACAAGAAAACCGCCTCGTTGATTAATCAACCGCTTTTTACTTTTGATGTTAATCTTTTTACTAGCAGCGTATTTGATCTCCTGTTTTTTCTTTTTTAACCTCCGGAACTGGTTGGTGTTTAGAGGTATGTTGCCGTGAAGAACACTAAGAGCTATCTCACACAGGGATAGAATCAGCTGATCTGACGCTGACTGTAAAATAACACGACGTTGTCTCGGCGAAGCCTTATATAATAGTTTTAAAAGAGGTAGGTTTTTACACAGCCTATCACTCATTTTCTTTTCTGCACATACACCACCTGTTGATCTGAAAACAAATGTGATCTGAGACGAAAACGCTCCGGTGTTTTAGCTTTAAAGTCAATCAAAAGGAATCCGTAAGGTTGATTGGTAGCATCCTTATAACACTCCATAAAGAATTTTGTGTTTCCTGGGTAAATCTGTCGTCCTAAAGTCATTATTTGCATCGAGTCTCTCGGACTCTTGTACAAAATAAGATAGTGAGTATTGAGGGCGATAGTCCTACTGGTTTTACCGTGAAAAAACAGATTCTGGGTTATCAATATGATAGAAAATGGTATATGATGCACGTATTGTGTGAAAGCTCGCGAGAGTTCAGCGTTTGAAAATGCTTGGCACATCAGATCGTCACATATGATAAGTACATTGACATTGGGTTTTATTAAAGTTTCATCGGTTAAAGACTTTGGAATACCTTCAATAAATTTGATATCATACAATGACAACAGTTCATCATACAAAGGTTGCCAACAACTGTATAAAAATACAATATTGTCAATTTTTACATTGATCAACTTGTATGCATTACGCAATAAGTTCTTTACAAAAACAGTTTTTCCGCTTCCTGACGGGCCAGACACCAAGACTGAGAATGGATATTCTAAACGAAAGTCAAAATCCTCTTCAACATACACATTTTGTGCGTTAGAAATACCGTTAGTAGCCATAAGGAAGTGTGGTGTAATCAGGAAGTAGCACACGTTTGTCATAAACCACTTTGAATCTTTTCAATACTGCTGTATTACGCAAAGTGAACTTCTTTTTATTCCGCACAATGGTCTCTGTGCGTGTGAGCAAGTGGCTAGTGTCACGTGATGTTACATAACCCTGTATCAGACATATCATGCTTTCTAGAGTTACAATTTTCGCATTAGCGGAATGCAGCGTGACCCCTTTAGCTTTAAGAGTTACTTTATTTTTTGTGGTTTTAAAGGAGTAGCTCTTCGGGCCCATTGACGCGAAAATACTTATGAAATCTCCATCATCAAGTTCATCCGTCAACTCACCAAGATATGTACCTGTTTTAGGCATCCAATCTCCATCTTTCGATACAAAGATAACGCTGTCTGTATCTACATAAAAAACACGGGACCCTAACTGATCCATGAGCTCATATAACTCCAGACGGCCGTAAGCCGTGGTAAATGCGGCGATGAATACATTAACATCACTCGCGGGGGCGGGGTCTTCATCGGCATAGCACCATTGAACTAAAGCCACAGTGTCCGACACGAATGAGAAGTGTTTAATGACATGGCCGTTTCCAAAGATATAGCGGGCGAAATCTTCAGGGTCTGTTAAAAGCTCCGCTGTAGCTTGATTACACCTAAGACCAAATCTACCCCAAAGCGAATTTAATAAATATTTATTTATAGATCTGCATGCGGGTTAAGCGCTATTTTGTCAAGGTCGAGCTGAACTCCCTCCTTCCCAAAATAATCTCTGACGTAAGACTCCTTTTCATCATCTGTCACTACATGTGATGGAAATCCTGAAGCCTCTTGTTTGAATTTGAGAAATGTCTTAACATAACCGCTGAATAAAGTGTCTGATGTCTGCGGAAAATGCCAGACTTCCTCAATTCTGACTACCAAATAACCTTTATCAATAGCCCTGGAGAGCTCGACAGAGGTCCAAACTCCTGAAATGATTCTTTCGTCATCACTATGCTGACACTGACCCTGATACTGCGTCTCAGCACAGGTGCGACACAGCGCAAATAGTAGTTTCCCCTGAGAGGATTTTGCAGGTAATATTGGATGCAGTAGTTTACGTGGGGGCAGTACACTGCATTTAATGAGACCGAAATAAGATTTGACCGGTTCAAAATCTTTTAAAATGATCACAGGATGTCCGATAGGGTAGGTTTTACACGACTGTACATACGGATATAGAGATGTGAAATCCAGATATGACACGCGTTCGCCCTCGGCGGTCTCGTGGTACAAGCGGAGTGCATTCGTGCGTCCGCCGTAAAGTGCTTGTCTAGGATTCAGTCTCGCTGGTGCATTATAATTACTCATAAATGCGATGACATTGGGATCGTTTTGTTTAGCAGACTCCCACTGACATTCCCAAATCTTGTGCACTTTGAGATTGTAGGTATTACGCAAAACGTTCAGCTTATTGTCAGATTGTCTTCTGAGCAGGCCAAAAGGTGTTTTTGACACAGGATTCAAATCGTTAGGATTAAAACGACAACAATGACCGTGCCAGAAACATCCCAGAAATTCCAAAGCTATTTTATCTCCATTATCAGTCTCATAATAACCGTCCACATGATACGGTCCAAATTTGGCTTCACCATAATTTAAAGCGTGATGAACATCGACGTTTCTGCTTGCTTTAATGTATTCCAACCATTGTATGGAGGGGTTTGAGTAAGCTTTGTACTGATTGATGTAAGCATTTTTGTGCGTTAAGGCAATCGTGTCTTTGGTTAAAAAAAGCGTTTTGAACACTTTCATAGCACAGCCGGCTAATGTTATACATCCGAAAGGATCTACGTTGGTGCACTCTATAAACTCTTTTCTGTATTTCATACAGCCTTCACGTAGCAAAACAACGTCATTCTTACAGTACAATGCTAGTTGCTTTTTGAAGTCAAACACCTCTCCTGCTACACCCTCATGCCACGAATCAAATTTCACACGTTCAGCGTCAGACATCGTCTGATATCCGTAATAATCTTTTGACGGATACGGACAGATATAGTTTGCATTCTGCAAGCGATTAAAATGATGTGGAAAATATCCTTTTTCGCTGGTGTTTAAGTTTAAAGCAGAGGTCATTTTTGACAATTTCATGGGCAAGAAGCAATAGCTGTCGATGTATCTCTGTTTAAAGGCTTGATCGTACATGTAAACAAGTCTACAGCCTTGGAGTATGATTTTTGGTGTTAGTCCCTGACTAGTAAAATACTCTAGCAGTATAAAAGAGTCGAAACCTGAAGAATTGTGTGCGATAAATGTGAAACCCTCAAATTTCGTCGTCTGAAATGCTTGACCATCTGATCCACACAATCTACACCTTCCGCCGAAAACTCATCCCCAGCTTGCGTTATTGCACAAACATAATTTGCCTTATGACGACCGTCTTCATACATCGTCTCAAAGTCAAAATAAATATAGTCTTGACTATGTTCACTAGGCTTGGTTGGTTGAATATAGCAACAGTGCTGATCTTCACCCATGAGAACTTCGGCACAGTGAACACATCTGGATGGTGCACATTTGTGCGTTAATAGCTTATCACCGGTCCATTTTGCTCTGTACTGTCTGTAACATTTATCACAGTATTTTATGCTATCACACTGAGACTTTGATCCGTCACTTTTTGCTTGTTTATGCATTTCATAGCAGAAATCAGATCTACAGTATCTCAAGCAATCATCGCATTGCACCGATTTCTTGGGATGCGTGTAGCAAGATATGTTCATGCATACGTTACATGTAAATTTGCAATGATGTAGACTACGATCACTAAACCCTTGATAGCAGTACTCACAAACATACGCGTATCCTAAGAAGCCTTTCAGATTTTTTATCCCATAAAAATGTTCTTCATGCAGGTACAAATGCAGCGTCTTGTGATGCAGCTCATCCGTATTTTTATACACTTCCAATTTACCTGAACCTGATCTGTGAAAGATAACTATTTTCAAGTCTAGAAGGGTTTCAAATTTAGAAACATCATGCAACGCAATTTTATCTTGTGGATCATAACCCAGATCGGTATGTATATTTCTAGCTAATGTCATCAATTCTGCGTCGGTACACTGTGGATTTAGAAAGTGAGCTATACACATGCTAAAACACATATTGTCTGTGACATTTTTGGGGGCAAACAAATGCATTCTATTTTTCTGTATGACCTGGTTATGTGCCAGATCAGCCAACTTCCTACGACCACCGCCTTGTTTGTTTCGCGCTACAGAGACACGTAACTCTAAAGCGGTATCAAAAGCCACATCCGTATTGCTTTGAACGGTTCGTTCGATTTGTTCTACAAACACATTAACGTCGTGGTTGTTATCAGGTGTTAGAACGGCATTAATATCTGTGGGGAGACTTGCACCTTGCAGAGAGATGTTAAAAAAAAAAACCCTCTCCAGCTAATAATCTGGAAAGCGTAACAATCTCATTCAAAATATCATGTAAAAATATATTATACGCTGCAAAATCATCTGTCGCTATTTCACGAAAATTTAAAGTTCTGCGAATTTCTAGACCATTAAATCGAGGTCTTGGGACAATCGTAAAATTACCCACACTACCTCCTTCTCTCACTAGTCTATCTATGTAATGCTGACTGAGACCCATATCTGGAGCTGTGGGATCGTAACCCGAGGCATCGTCATTAGAAGGTCCTGCACCGACCTGACCATCGCTGTCTACAACGGCACCCAACCATTCGTGTTGTTCGTCTATAAGTTCGTGTAATCTATCTATCATGTTAAGAGGATTAGGCGGTAACATCTGTAAATGATTGTTAATAATTTCGTGTAACTGCTGTGTACTGTTTTGAAAATCATATCTGGGTCTTAATGGTCTCTGATCATCTTCTGAAGCATGGGTATGTAAATCATCGTGACATCTTTTACTACTCATTTTGAATTATTATTTTAAAGCGAAAACACCTTTTTTTTAATTTTTTTTATTTTAAAGACAAGCGTGCATACTCCTGAAAACACCAACACCAGTTCACAATGCGATATAGTTGACAAAACAGAAACATACAGCTGTTATAAATTCAAAACCATATATTTTCTCCTGAAGTAAAACAACCCCTAATGTGGGACACAATAACATGCAATATGGTATAAATCGATGCCAATAGACAATATTAATAAATGAAAAAACTAATGGCAATTCACAACCTAGAACAAAACAATAATACGTGTAAGAAATAATAAACAATTTTTTTTTTTTTTTTTTTTTTTTTCAAGCCAAATTTAAAAAAAAAAAATTAATAATACTAAAAACAACAAGACAATACATATCAAGGATGATCACGCTGGTACAAATCTGATAACATTCTTTGCATTAGATTTAAACGTTCAGTGATCAGAGTAAGAGCATTAACAATTAAATTTTGTTCAACTTGTACCTGATGGATTTCTCCCGGGCTCCCGTTCATGCGCTGTTGAAACTGACGAAATTCACCATATAGTTGTTCGTGTCAGCTTCTCCAAAATTCGGCAGCGTGACGTAAGGATTCGTTGAGCTGTTGCTGGCATTCGATGATGTTCCTCAAAATCCCTACCACATCACTTTGAGCATTACCCACGATCTCTTCTGCACCCCGATAGGACAATGCTTGACCGCTCAAATCGAAAAGTGTGCCAAACCGTCGATTAACACGGCGAAGCATATCATAATCAAGCCTTCTATTTAAGTCACGTTCACGGAACAGCTCTTGAGGGTCTTCGTTAGGCAGTTCTTCCGTCTCCTCCTCGCTTGCCGAATCGCTAAAAGACGCACGATCCCACGCGCTCACCATAGAATCGCTCCAAGCTGTCACCCCTCCTTCACCATATCGCTGCTCTGTAAATATAGATAAAGGTTTTTAATTATTTTGCTGAATAAAACGCAAAACATAAAACGTAAAAGCTATTTTTTACTGCTTTAATACATACCGTTATTCTCCGAACTCCTTAAACGACTGGTGCTTGGTACATCGTCCGTTCCCCACTCCGGTAACCTCAAACGTTTCACCCCCTGACCCTCCGAGTGACGCGGTCTACACGTAACGCTAGCTTCGGTGCGTAAGCTTGAGACATCTGGGAGATTGTGAGAACCATCCTCGGGGGCCGGAACGTCGGCGGAGGCAGGATTTGTGACGTGTCCTAGGGCGTGTTGTGATTCGGTGGTAATTTCAACCTCTTGCGCAATGTTTTCTGGTGGGGTTATCAACTCCTGATTGTTGACAACACCTTGCTCGTCTGTCAAAAAAATAAAAAAAAATTAACATTTCATTATTATTCTGGCAAGCATGTTATGGGAACCTTCATTTTTAACTTATTGAGAAAAAGGATTACCGTTATTAACAGCACCGGGTTCATCACAAGCAAACAACACGTTCTCATCAACTATAAGAACGATAGCAACGTTATTGACGTTATTATTATTAGGCATTGAATTAATAAAATAAAATTGGAAAATACTTACATAACTCTTCAAGGATCTGATCCAAATCTTCATCGAAACCCTGATTCACAAAATCTCCTAGAAATCATCCACGATACGTTAAACAAATTTTCACTTTAAAATATATTTAAATCATTTGTATAAAAATAAAATGAATAAAATAAAATAAAAAACTCACCCTGGTAGTTGTCTGCCATTGTTTCGTTATTGTTTTATTGTGATGTAGCACGACTTGAAGTTAATTTGCAGGTAATCAGTATGACAAAACTTTTAGTTTTTAAAGCCTGGGTACCCCGTGTGGGCGTCTCTTGAGAACGCCTCTAAATATAATAAACTTCAGTAGAGGATACCCTAATAACATAAATCTTTAATACTCATACACGTTGATTTATTTACGGTTGTATGGTTTTACAATTTGACTGAATGTATCTGTTACCTGACTGATCTGCATCAGACACCGTCTGGCCTTTATCACGGATCCTGGTGCGTAAAGACGCCCTTTCATCTCGATGGGGTTAGATACGGCATTAACTTCATTTGTTTGAAATGCAAAGATTTTTAACAAACCCAAAATCAATGCATTGATATCTGTGTGGCATTTGTCCCGCAAAGTATTGCGAATCGTTTGCGTTTAATAGTTATTTCATCTTACATTGGAAATCAAAGCTCTTAATAAGTCAAAGTCTTAAATTAAAAATCTCATAAGTGTGTATGAGTGTGTGTGTATGTGTGTGTGTATGTGTGTGTGTGTGTGTGTGTGTGTGTGTGTGTGTGTGAGTGTTTGTGTACTTGTTTGCGTTCTCCATACATTTATGTTGAGGCTGAAAGCTCTAGGGTTAATAAAAATTATAAATGTAACTAAAATAAACTAAATTAACTCGAATTAAACTACATATTCCTATATGGTCTGACTTGTTAAAAGATTTCATACCCATTTGACCCCACTAAATGAACTGTCAGATAACCTCACGATCACAGGCCTAAGCCATAAATTTTAAATTTGTTGCGTCTTTGATCCTTGAGTACATACAATTTTTTTAAAACTTTAGCCGTCCTGCAGCGCACCATTTAGCTACAACACCAGAACCCCCCCGGGAAAACTAATTAGATTACAGTCGAGTTGCAAACCCCCAAAAACCTTTAGATGTTTTTACACCCGCTGATGTCTAACTGATATGCAGGCGACATCGCACAGACACCAGATGCACGGCACGGTCACGTTTCGCTGCACGACCTGAGACGAGATATTTCTTCCCTGTCATATTGTTAACCGACTACTTTTAACTACATATGTATGGTTTATTTACTAGATAACACGACACAAACTGGACAGAAGGAAAGTGTGTGTGTGTGTGTGTGTGTGTGTGTGTGTGTGTGTGTGTGTGTGTGTGTGTGTGCGTGTGTGTGCGTGTGTGTGCGTGTTTGTGCACTTGTTTGCATTCTCGGTACATTTATGTTGAGGTTGAAAGATCTAGGGGTTAATAAAAATTATAAATGTAACTAAAATAAACTAAATTAACTCGAATTAAACTACATATTCCTATATGGTCTGACTTGTTAAAAGATTTCACACCCATTTGACCCACTAAATGAACTGTCAGATAACCTCACGATCACAGGCCTAAGCCATAAATTTTAAATTTGTTGCGTCTTTGATCCTTGAGTACGTACAATTTTTTTTTAAACTTTAGCCGTCCTGCAGCGCACCATTTAGCTACAACACCAGAACCCCCGGGAAAACTAATTAGATTACAGTCGAGTTGCAAACCCCCAAAAACCTTTAGATGTTTTTACACCCGCTGATGTCTAACTGATATGCAGGCGACATCGCACAGACACCAGATGGCACGGCACGGTCACGTTTCGCTGCACGACCTGAGACGAGATATTTCTTCCCTGTCATATTGTTAACCGACCACTTTTAACTACATATGTATGGTTTAATTACTAGATAACACGACACAAACTCGGCAGAAGGAAAGTGTGTGTGTGTGTGTGTGTGTGTGTGTTAATTGTCATAGCTTGAGAAATTAAGCCTGACAAAAATAAAAGATATATCGATGGCAATAGTCTAAATTTAGACTAGTCGTACATGAGAGTAATTAGCTTAATACATTAAAAACAAATAATGCTTTTTCAATGCTGTTTTTTATTATTATTTTTTATCTTTTAAGACTAAAAGTAAATAAAAATCGCATAAAGCTACATCATTTAAAAAGTACAAATTGATCTTATGTTTAAACAGATTTAAAGTTTTCACTAATTAAGGACTGATGTCTATTTATTAAAAACTACTTAGTTTAATTATTTTAACATTTAAATCTATTTGACGCTGCTATCACGCCTACAGCGGGGCAGTCTCTAGCGCCGGAGGCGTGGTTTTTTCCGGAGCATTCCCCGAGCCTCATTCTAAGTGTGTCTGCGGTGCTGTCAGTATCGCTCAACGGAGATGCCTTGACACTTTGCTGTGAGATCTTTTTTTCTTTCATCTAACTCTCTGTCAGTAATAGTCTAGATTTTTAAAGTTATAGTTAGTGGTAAAGTACAACATAGATTTGAAGTATCTTGTCTGATGGATTTTATTTTTGATCCGCCTAATGCCTACCATCTTTTTTCTTTTGTTTTTAACTTTTTATAACATCGTGACAAACACCAAGTTTTCTGGTTTGTATCGCCGCTTTACATTCATTTCTTTTTTAGTTTGAGGTAAGGTACAAATGCTAAATGCTTTCTTTTCTAGCTGGTAACAAAACACCTTTTTACATTTTTACAAGCTCTCACATCTTTTTCACGTGTTGCTTAACGAAAACACATCTGATAGTTTTGACTTGTTTAGTTGTTTTAGATAAATAACCAGTAACCTATTTTTTTTTCTTTTTTATTTGTTACAACTTTAACAACGTTTTACACTTTTCCAACTACGAAAACAATCATTACATCGTTCCCATTTTGTTTGTGTGTATAACCTTTTTTCTTGAAATGCACTGTGTACTTAAAACCTTAATAAAAACTTCCCTTATACCATTTTCATGATTTCATCCCTTTCCACAGTTTAAAAAAAAAAGCACATAGATCTCAACACATTTTCACCCTCCCTCACCGAAATTCCTTCTTGGGGTCGTAAGTTCATATCTAGGTCACCGGGGTGTACAGGGAGGGGAGGGGTGGGGGTGTACAAACAGGTGTCCAGAACAGATGGCTTTTATGACCCTCATCAATCAAATTTTTGACACATGGTGTACTATATTCTCTCTATGGCAGCAAGGATCCAGGATCAAGAGATCATTCTTCATGGAGACTGTTCCACAGGAAGCAGTTTCTCCTGGGTGAAAAACTAAACCTGGTTGTTTCAGCATCACTCAGGCAAGACTAAATACTTTTAAATTGATTTCAGTTGGTTATGTGTTTCAGGTCATCCTGACCATTCTGCTGTTCTGGATGTAAGGCCGTGCTGGAACTACATTTCTCGTGGTTGAAAAATTTGTGCAGCGGTATCCAGACATATAACGCCCAATCACACGGGGCGTCAACGCCTCTCGTTTACTTTTAAATGAAGTGACGTCAAGCATGGTGAAATTAATTCTAGAAATTAATTCTAAATAGAAGTTGAAGACTTTTCAAGCGCCAATGCAGCCTCCTCCAGTCAGAACATCTTATGCAAATACCCAAGCGCAGACGCAAGCCAATCGAGTGCATGCAATACCAGAAAACTAATGTGATTGGCTGTCACTATGAGAAGAGACAGTAATTCTGATCCGATATCAGTGTCGTTTTTTGCAAAAAAATGTTTAAATCAATGTAGAATTTTCTATACTTCTGTGTAGGGATTTCAATTTTCAATCATTTCCATGATCGATCGTCGTTTAAATTAACAATCAAATAATCGATTAATCATTAACCTTAATGCTGCAAAGTCTATTGCAGTAACACCCAGTCACTGGTATGACAGGATGTGCAAAAGTGTGTGTGTGTGTGTGTGTGTGTGTGTATATATATATATATATATATATATACACACACTGTAAAACTGTAAAATATATATTTTACAGCAAAGACCAAAAGTTTGGACACACCTTCTCATTCAAAGAGTTTTCTTTATTTTCATTACTATGAAAGTTGTAGAGTCACACTGAAGGCATCAAGGGCTATTTGACCAAGAAGGAGAGTGATGGGGTGCTGCGCCAGATGACCTGGCCTCCACAGTCACCGGACCTGAACCCAATCCAGATGGTTTAGGGGTGAGCTGGACCACAGACAGAAGGCAAAAGGGCCAACAAGAGCTAAGCATCTCTCAGGGAACTCCTTCAAGACTGTTGGAAGACCATTTCAGGTGACTACCTCTTCAAGCTCATCAAGAGAATGCCAAGAGTGTGCAAAGCAGTAATCAAAGCAAAAGGTGGCTACTTTGAAGAACCAAGAATATGACATATTTTCAGATTTTTCACATTTTTTTGTTATGTATATAATTCCACATGTGTTTATTCATAGTTTTGATGCCTTCAGTGTGAATCTACAATTTTCATAGTCATGAAAATAAAGAAAACTCTTTGAATGAGAAGGTGTGTCCAAACTTTTGGTCTCAAACTTAAAGTCAAGGTGATGAGTAGTCTAAAGTTGGGCTCAGGTGGTAGTGCTGCGGGATATGTTTCCCATACATTTATTTATTTTTGGAGACTCGCCACAATTTTAAAACTGATCGATTTTCAACAAGGCTTCGTTGAATAAACATGAGTAACGTTACGTACTGCACGTTTAATAATTCCTAACATTTATATGTTTAAATATCAAAACGAGGCACAGGTGTTTTTATATCGCTGTATTTCTGAAGAAAGACTTGCATGTTATATGCCTGATAAAGCAGCGTGTGAGCGTAGCTCTGCTTTGTTTACAGCTGTTACTGGGGAAACCTCTATTTCTCGCACTTTATGTCTATGCTTTAAAACATCTCCTGCTGGCAAAGGATGAATTTGCATTTTCATCAAGTCCGCCTGATCCACATAGAAAACATATTTTGTTTGTTATCAAAAAATATCTACTCTAGAGGGACTTGGCTGTTGTTATTGATTCTATTTGGAAGTCTACCGGTTAGGTTAGGTCCACAAAAGCGTTTGTTTATAAAAGTTTGTTTATGTTGTTGCCGTTGAAACCGTCTGTATATATATGTGTGTGTGTATAATGTATGTGTGTGTGTGTAAAATACATTTCTTTTAAATGTATAGCACAGTAATGAAGGCAGCAACATGTGGTATGTGGTATAGACCAAGATGGCGGCGCGAACACCTCGCGAGGCTCAGCGTCTCTCCAGTTTATGCAATTTTGCAGTTTTATTCCTGCTCATCTCGGGTCTGTTCGTACTGAACAGCTTTGCTTTAAGATCATACACCCGACAGGAGCTTTTGGATATCGGTGAGGACTTTACCAGCAGTTTTATCACCAATCTTCGACTCATCCCTGAGATCGCTAGAACACCCGATGCTTCGCACTCTACCCGGCCGGGCGGAAGTGCTCGCAGGCGGCGTCGAGATCGTAAACAAAGGCGGGGGAAGCGTGGAGGTCTAAGAGCTAAGCTAAAGCTAACACCGCTCCGGCTCTCTGTACCCAGCATTTTCCTCGCTAATGTGCGGTCACTGGTGAACAAAATGGATGAGTTACGACTCCGCATCACCCACAGTAAGAGACTTCTGGACTGCAATGTCATGGTTTTCACAGAAACATGGCTACACAGCGACGTACCCAACAATGCTATTGAGCTATCAGGACGCTACACGCTCCGGGCAGATAGAACGGCAGATGACTCCGGCAAGACAAGAGGTGGTGGATTGTGCATTTATGTCAACAAAGCTTGGTGTACGAACACTGTCATTGTTGGGAAACACTGCTCAGCTAACCTAGAGTTTCTCATGGTTAAATGTAGACCTTTTTATCTGCCACGGGAGTTCACTTCCACCATAATAACCGCAGTCTATATTCCACCGGATGCTAATGCCAAGCTTGCTTTGAACGAACTTCATGCAGCCATTAGTAAACAACAGACTGCTCACCCGGAGGCTGCTTTTATTGTCGCGGGTGATTTTAATCATTGCAAATTAAAAACAGTACTCCCCAAATTTCACCAGCATGTTTCCTGCCACACCAGAGGAGACAAAACTTTGGATCATGTTTATACAAACATTAATGGTGATACATCGCGAGCCCCCTCCCCCACCTCGGACAGTCTGATCACCTTTCTTTGTTTCTCACCCCTAAGTATTCACCCCTCATCAACCGTGTGAAGCAATCAGTGAGGACCATCAAAGTGTGGCCAACTGGAGCAGACTCTTTACTTCAAGACAGGTTTCAACACACTGACTGGAGTATGTTTGCTTCACAGGCTGCCTGTGGCTCTCACACGGACATTGATATCTACACCTCCTCTGTACTGGATCACATCAACTCCACCATTGACAGTGTAACAACAGAAAAATAGATAACAACATACCCTAATCAGAAGCCATGGATGAACAAGGAGGTGCGACTTCTGCTGAAAGCCCGCAACACCGCTTTCAGGTCAGACGACGCTCAGGCCCACAGTAAATCCAGGGCTAACCTGAAAAGGGGCATCAAAAAGGCGAAGTATTGCTACAAGTTGAAGGTAGAGGTAGCATGTGGCAGGGCATCCAGATCATCAGTGACTACAAGTCAAGCAACTCCACACCAACAGTCATGGACGTCTCCTTCCTTAACGAGCTAAATTACTTTTATGCTCGCTTCAACAGCGACAGCAAGGAGACGGCCACCAAAATCTCAGCCTCTTCAGACCACCAACCTCTCAAACTCACCTCCACAGATGTCCACACTGCACTGAGCCGGATCAACGCACGCAAGGCTGCTGGCCCTGATGGCATTCCTGGACGTGTCCTTAGGGCATGTGCAGAGCAGCTTGCAGGGGTCTTCACAGACATTTTCAACACGTCCCTCATCCAAGCAACTGTGCCTACATGTTTTAAGTCCACATCCATTGTGCCAGTACCAAAACACTCCTCCCCAACGTGCCTCAATGACTATCGCCCCGTAGCACTCACACCCATCATTCGAGCACCCAAGTGCTTCGAGCGACTGGTCCTAGCACATCTCAAAGACTGCCTCCCACCCACACTGGACCCACACCAATTTGCCTACCGCAGAAATAAGAGCACAGAGGATGCAGTATGCACAGTGCTGCACTCTGCACTCACACACCTGGACCATAACAACACGTATGTTAGGATGTTGTTTGTTGACTTCAGTTCAGCATTTAACACCGTCATTCCCTCCAAGCTGACCACAAAACTTGGAGACCTGGTCATTAACACCTCCCTCTGCAACTGGATTATGGACTTTCTGACCAACAGGCCTCAGCATGTTCGGTCAGGCCACAAACACTCCACCACCATCACACTTAACACTGGCGTACCACAGGGCTGTGTGCTGAGCCCATTCCTCTACTCCCTTTACACCCACGACTGCAAGCCTGTGCATGGATCCAACTCCATCATTAAGTTTGCAGATGACACCACGGTGATTGGCCTCATCAGTGACAACGATGAGACTGCCTACAGGGAAGAGGTACAGCACCTGGCCACATGGTGCGCTGACAATAACCTGCTCCTTAACACCAATAAGACCAAGGAGCTCATTGTGGACTTCAGGAAGAAGAAAGGAAGCACGCATGACCCCATCCACATTAACAGGATGGTTGTTGAACGTGTCTCCAGCTTCAAGTTCCTGGGAACCACCATCTCGGAGGACCTGTCCTGGACTACAACACCTCCAGCCTCGTCAAAAAGGCTCACCAGCGCCTTTTCTTCCTCAGGACACTGAAGAAGAACCAGCTGTCTTCAACCATCCTGGTGAACTTTTACCGGTGTGCGATCGAGAGCATCCTGACCAGTTGCATCACAGTCTGGTATGGGAACTGCTCAGTGGCTGACCGCAAGCCACTGCAGAGGGTGGTGAAAACTGCCCAATGAATCACAGGGACACCACTTCCTGCTCTTGAGGACATCCAGAGGAAACGCTGTCTACGTCGAGCTCGCAGCATTCTCAAGGACTCCTCTCACCCTGACCACGAACTGTTTAACCTCATCCCCTCCGGAAGGCGTTTCAGGAGCCTCCGGACAAGGACCACAAGATTCAGGAACAGCTTTTTCCCTAAAGCTGTCTCCTTGCTGAACTCTGCCCTCTGACACCCCTCAACACCCCCCACACCACACACATAGACTCGTCCCCCTCTTCAACACTCTGATTTATTTATTTACTCACAACAAGCAAAAAGTAACTTGTTATTACTTGCACTACTGCCTGTTCATCCAGGAACACTGTATAATCCATTTGCACATTGAAATTTTTTTTTTTCTATGCACTTTACTGTCCATTGCAATACTGTAAATTATGTTCATAGTTCTGTCTATAGTGTACATACACTTTTACATAGCCCGTCTGTATAGTATGTTCATAGTACACCTATCTGTATATCGTGCTTATAGTATTTAATATCTGTAAATTATGTCCATAATACTTACCTGTATAGTTATTGTACATATTATAGACCTTTATTCTGTACTTACTGCTTATTGCACTTCTGGTTAGATGCTAACTGCATTTCGTTGCCTTGTACCTACATGTGCAGTGACAATAAAGTTGAATCTAATCTAATCTAATCTAGATGGGACAGAACAAGAATCTTTCATTGTGCTAATGTATTATAATACGAAAGGGTATGGCTCCTATACAGCGTGCATCGCGTAAACACAACCAGTGCGCAGAATGATGCACTTGAAGCAACACAGAGTCACAGCGTGTAGCATTACTCACAGAAATGTTCAAAACACCAAAAGAAGAGATATTTTTGTGTATTATATGTGTGCAATATTTTGAGCCTTTTCTTTTAACAGTTTTAAATATCAGTTATTGTGCACTCTTGAAGAGAGTTTCATTATTTTGACTTTAGTAACTAGGGCTGGGATGATATGCTAATCTGCCAATTCAATACTATCCTGATACTTGTGTGCCGATTCAATATATATTTATAATTATATATATATATATATATATATATATATATAATTTAGCATTGTGATTATAGTTATATAACTATTGCAATTCGTGACTTATCCAAATTGTCTATAAAATGATGTTTGTTTCTGTAGATTTGAGGGAAAGATTAAAAACAAGGAGGTCTGGGAATGACTGAAGGGATCTGACAGCATTGCGGGAAGGAAGTAATCACCAGAATGTAAGTTCTTTGAGAATGTGTGCATTATTACAATTGAGTTTTCATTTAAATGTGGCAATGTACACAGCTGGTCAAAAGTTTTAAATATATTTTAAAAGTTTAATTTATTTCTATAATGCACAGCTATATTTTCAGCATTAATTAATCCAGTCTTCAGTGTCACATGATCTTCAGAAATCATTCTAATATGATGATTTACTGCTCAATAAATTTTTCTGATTATTATCAGTGTTGAAAACAGTTGTGCTGCCCAAACTTTTGTCTACACATTTACATTTACATTTATTTATTTAGTATTTATTTTATTTATTTATTTTATTTGGGGGGGGGGGGGGGCTAATAGCAAGAATGCATAAAATTGAAAACCAGTGGTAGAGAAGACTTTTGTAATTTTACAAAAGATTACCTTTTTTTTTCCAATGTTTTGAACTTTGTGTTTCATAAAATAATCATGAAGAAAAAATTCTACTTTCCAGAAATGATAAGTTTTCTTCCCCATCATTTCTAATATGGGGTGCGCTTCCCTAAAACCAACTTTGTTCAAAAAGTTCCTTCGTTACCAATAGAGTTCATAGGAACTAACAACCGTAGTAAGCTAACTGCAGATGTGATTTACATCATGTATGTCATGAGCAGATGTACACTTTGATCTTAGCGGCAATAATGCGATTGGGTGCATGTAAATGCACTGATTTGTGATAATCAGCAATGTTTCCCGATCAACATATCAGTATATGAAAAAGATCATGTGACACTGAAGACTGGAGTAAAGTTACTGAAAAATTGTCTGAGTCTGAGTGTCTGACTCTACACTAGAGGAACTCTTTTCTGAAGAAGATCAGGTGCTGAGAAGGAGCCTTGTTCTACAGCAAAACACTGCATCAAGCCTCCTGTCCTTCCCTCAGAAGAGCCTGTCTTCTGCTGCTGGGGTAAGAAACACCCTCTTCCTCTTCTCTATCAGCTGTCCAGCACCTAACTCTGCCTCCTCAGCACTGTCTGAAAGAGTCTTCTCCACAGTCAGTAATCAGAGATCACAGATTCTTCTGAGAAAGTCGATATGCTCATTTTCTTAAAAAACTTTGTTTTCTTCGGGTGGGACAAATAATACAGGAGAGATGCTAGAAATCTCTATATTGTTCATTTTTCATATCTTTACGCTTTATGAATGTTTTTCTTCTGAGAAGCTCAAAAATTATGGTTCTTTGGTAATTGCTTTATTGTTTAAGTTTATCCTCTGATAGTGAGCACAGAGCCCTGATCATGACATGCAAGAAAAATAAAGAAATCATGTCCATGATTTACTAATTTGTTCCCTCGATGTACTAAAACGTGCACGATTACTTTTACATTTCATTGATTTGCTAAATCGTATGCACAATTTACTAATTCGTTCTCTTGATGTATAAATAGTGTACACGTTTTAGCAAATCGAGGGAATGAAATAGAAAATCGTGCGCATGAATTAGCCAAAAAATTTTCCTGCATGTCATGTAATTAAAGCACATCACCACCAGACATTTATACCAGGAGCCTCATATACGACGCTCACAGTTTTACTTTGTGCAGTATCTCTGTGCAGTATCTGCTGAATTGTTTCATATCTATTTATCATGTATTTTTTGTTGCACTAAATTATGTTGTATCAATAAGTCTACTGATAATTATTTATAATTTTCACTGATAACGTCATTAACCATCTCCTCATCCTTAAGACAAACATTTTCTGTTGTTCATATTGTGTAATCTATGAATTGATGTGTTTAGTTTTCTGTGCTCATAACTTAGTAACATTTTGCATGGTTAAAGAACAGGTGCAATGTTCAAAATGTTTTGGCTTCGTATTTTTAGAAAGTAGTGCTGAATAAATATTGATTTGTGAATGAATGCAGTGTGTTTTTGTCTATTTTATATTAGAATGTTTTTGTATTTGTTTGCATTGCATGTATGTAATTAATTTATTAACTATGAATCCCCTATAATTAGATTACAATTAGATTTCATGAAGTTTATTTTTTGCCCCAGAGATGGATTGAGTTTATTAGTTCTTTATGTATTTCAAGGTAATGGTGAGGTGAAAATATGAATTATTTGAATTATATATATATATATATATTACCAAAATGATCCTGTAATGTCACGTCCTCATAAGGTGTCAGTTTGGTCGTCAGGACATACTCATCACGTTCCAGCGACGTTCCACTATAACGTCGCCACGACGGATATAGGAATCACAAAGTTACGTCACTGGAACGTTATATGGTACGTCGCTGCGACTAATATGGTACTTTATAGTAACGTTCTCATAATGTGCCAGTTTAGTCGCTGGGACGTACTCAATACGTTCCAGCGACGTTCCACTATAACGTCGCCACGACGGATATGGGAATCACAAAGTTACGTCGCTGGAACGTTATTTGGGACGTCGCTGCAACGATTATGGTCTGGTCCAGTTACGTCGTCACGATGTAACTGTGTTAGCTGGGTAGATACATACTAATACATGCTAGCAACATTAGCTAAGTGTTAAAGCATGCTAATAATGTAGTGAAAAAGAAAGTTGTTGTAACTAAGGCAAGCAATGTCCGATCTTCCCCAAGCTGCACACGTGTGATAGGTGTTCTGTCTTGAACAAAAACCCATGAAAAAATTCAGTTATAGTCATAGCGCCACCTGCTGGTAACAGGAAGTGACATAGTTAACACTGTTACAGACTCCTAGGAACATATTAAAAAGTGTAAACAAGTGTTAAATAGGCTGGCAACATACTAGATACATACTAATACATGCTAGCAACACTTAGCTTAGTGCTAAAGCATGCTAATAATGTAGTGAAAAAGGAAGTTGCTGTGACTCAGGCAAGCAATGTCCGATCTTCCCCAAACTTCACACGCGTGATAGGTGTTCTGTCCTGAACAAGAACCCATGATAAAAATTCAGTTATAGTCATAGCGCCACCTGCTGGTAACAGGAAGTGACATGGTTAACACTGTTACAGACTCCTGGGAACAGAGTCTGTTACAAGTGTTAAATAGGCTGGCAACATACTAGATACATACTAATACATGCTAGCAACAGTTAGCTTAGTGCTAAAGCATGCTAATAATGTAGTGAAAATGAAGTTGCTGTAAAAAAAGGCAAGCAATGTCCGATCTTCCCCAAACTTCACACGTGTGATAGGTGTTCTGTCCTGAACAAACAACCATGACCAAATTCAGTTATAGTCATAGCATCACCTGCTGGTAACAGGAAGTGACATGGTTAACACTGTTACAGACTCCTAGGAACATATTAAAAAGTGTAAACAAGTGTTAAATAGGCTGGCAACATACTAGATACATACTAATACATGCTAGCAACACTTAGCTTAGTGCTAAAGCATGCTAATAATGTAGTGAAAAAGGAAGTTGCTGTGACTCAGGCAAGCAATGTCTGATCTTCCCCAAACTTCACACGCGTGATAGGTGTTCTGTCCTGATCAAGAACCCATGATAAAAATTCAGTTATAGTCATAGCGCCACCTGCTGGTAACAGGAAGTGACATGGTTAACACTGTTACAGACTCCTGGGAACAGAGTCTGTTACAAGTGTTAAATAGGCTGGCAACATACTAGATACATACTAATACATGCTAGCAACAGTTAGCTTAGTGCTAAAGCATGCTAATAATGTAGTGAAAAAGGAAGTTGCTGTGACTCAGGCAAGCAATGTCCGATCTTCCCCAAACTTCACACGTGTGATAGGTGTTCTGTCCTGAACCAACAACCATGACCAAATTCAGTTATAGTCATAGCGCCACCTGCTGGTAACAGGAAGTGACATGGTTAACACTGTTACAGACTTCTAGGAACATATTAAAAAGTGTAAACAAGTGTTAAATAGGCTGTCAACATACTAGATACATACTAATACATGCTAGCAACACTTAGCTTAGTGCTAAAGCATGCTATTGATGTAGTGAAAAAGGAGGTTGCTGTAACTCAGGCAAGCAATGTCCAGTCTTCCCCAAACTGCACACGTGTGATAGGTGTTCTGTCTTGAACAAGAACCCATGAAAAAATTCAGTTATAGTCATAGCGCCACCTGCTGGTAACAGGAAGTGACATGGTTAACACTGTTTCAGACTCCTGGAAACATATTAAAAAGTGTAAACAAGTGTTAAATAGGCTGGCAACATACTAGATACATACTAATACATGCTAGCAACACTTAGCTTAGTGCTAAAGCATGCTAATAATGTAGTGAAAAAGGAAGTTGCTGTAAAAAAGGCAAGCAATGTACGATCTTCCCCAAACTTCACACGTGTGATAGGTGTTCTGTCCTGAACAAACACCCATGACCAAATTCAGTTATAGTCATAGCGCCACCTGCTGGTAAAAGGAAGTGACAAGGTTAACACTGTTATGGACTTCTAAGAACAAATTAAAAAGTGTCAATAAGTGTTAAATAGTCTGGCAGTATGCTAGAAACATAACGAAAGATGCTAGCAACACTTAGCTAAGTGTTAAAGCATTCTACTAAGGAAGTGAAAAAGGAAGTTGCTGTAAAAAAGGCAAGTAATGTCCGATCTTCCCCAAACTTCACACGTGTGATAGGTGTTCTGTCCTGAACAAACAACCATGACCAAATTCAGTTATAGTCATAGCGCCACCTACTGGTAACAGGAAGTGACATGGTTAACACTATTACAGACTCCTAGGAACATATTAAAACGTGTAAACAAGTGTTAAATAGGCTGGCAACATACTAGATATATACTAATACATGCTAGCAACACTTAGCTTAGTGCTAAAGCATGCTAATAATGTAGTGAAAAAGGAAGTTGCTGTAACTCAGGCAAGCAATGTCTGTTATGTTCATTTTGTGTTTCACTCTTGGGACTCTAATTTTGAAAATTACCAGACTAAGCAAGGGAGCAGCCATTTTGTTTTTAGTTTGCTCAGCACTCTCAAGCTTTAAGCTCCATGTGACTGCCGCTCCAGTTTTCTTTAATGTTCATGTCTTCGAAAGCATTGTCAGTAAGTAATTATTGTAAAATTTGTAAATTGAGAATATTTTCTTTATTACCTATGCTATATTGGTAATAATTATTTGTTATTTTATACACCAATTGCTCAACTGGTAACTCTGCTCTGTCAGCCTTTATATTGTGTATATATTTTGTATTCTTTGTACTAAAAACAATTTATTTGTGTATTGTTTTTGATAGTTTCACTCTCCTTTGAAGCATATTGGAGTAAACATCAGGATTTTTGAAAAACCACACCCTGGCTCCAGTCTTTATTTGAAGGGAGTTTGGCTTGCTGCTAAATTGTGTTCACACATATGGAAACACACAAGGAGAGCAGTACAGTGAAATGACAAACTCAGCTGGCTGAACATCTTGGCAGAAGCGTACAGTAGCAAATAGTGAGCATCATGGCTGAAAGGTATCCAAAAGACACCACGTTAGGAAAGATACAAAGTAAAAGTAACAGAGCATCTGACACATCCTCTAAAAGTTCCATAAGAACTTCAAGATCCTCAAGATCTTCAGTTGGTGTTGCTGCAGCACGTGCTAGAGCTAAGGCAGAAGCAGCACGTGCACGAGTTACCTTTTCAGAGAGAGAAATTGCAATTAAAGTGGACTCAGCCAGACTACAAGCTAATTTGGAAGCCCTACATCTGGAAAAAGAGGCTGCAGCTGCTAGTGCAGAAGCGGATATATTAGAAGCAGCAGCAGAGTTTGAGGATGAGGAGCCATATGAAAGGAAAAGTCACTCTTCATCAGCACAAAGCACAAAAAAACGTGTTTGTGATTATGTCAGGGATCAAGCTACATATCTCAGTGAGCAGGCCGACTTAACCGCTGATCAGTCTCATGATTGCAAATCTGAACCAGACCAAGTAACGGATCAGAACCAGTTTACCTCTCAAACTGAACCAAATATAGTGCATGTGAATGATGACCAGTATGTCGTACTTGATGCATGTTCTACATCTCCATCTCTAAGAGTGCCAAAACTGCAACAAGTAAAACTCCCAAGAAACATGAAAAAAGAGTCAATAGAAATACCAGTCAGCAATAAATGGCAGCAACAGGCTAAGTGCAGTGGTGTATCCAGATCTTTGCCACAACACTCAGAAACTTCAGGCATGATGGACCTAGTGAAATATCTTGCACGTCGTGAGCTGGTGAGCAGTGGTTTAACACGCTTTGATGATCACCCTGAAAGTTACAGAGCCTGGAGGTCCTCTTTTATCAACACAATCAAAGACTTGGGTCTTACGGCCAGTGAGGAGCTAGACTTGTTGTCAAAGTGGCTTGGTAAAGAATCTTCAGAATACGTAAGACGTCTCAGGGCAGTTCACATAGGAAACCCAGACACAGCCTTGAAAATGGTCTGGAACAGACTTGATGAATGCTACAGCTCACCTGAAGTAATCGAAAGTGCGTTGTTTAAGAAGTTAGACAGTTTTCCCAGGATTTCAGGTAAAGACAACCTCAAATTAAGAGAGCTAGGAGATCTTTTAATGGAGCTTCTCTCAGCCAAAGACGACGGCTATCTACCAGGTTTAGCCTACTTAGACACTGCTCGCGGCATCAGGCCCATCGTTGAAAAACTGCCATATACCTTACAAGAGAAATGGATTTCTCAAGGCTCAAAGTTCAAAGAAGAATTTGGTCTCACTTACCCTCCTTTCTCGTTCTTTACTCAGTTCATTTGCAATCATGCTAAAACACGTAATGATCCCAGCTTTGCCTTTTCTAGTAGTTGCCGCCCACAGTATGAAGGGCTCACTGTAAACCGCTCTAACTTCAAGACGCCAGTGTTGGTGCACAAAACTGAAATCTCTCATAGTGCATTTCAAGACAAAATGCCTTCTAAAGATGATCCAGCCAAATACTGTCCTATACACAACAAACCTCACCCTTTGAGGAAATGTCGAGGCTTCAGATTGAAAACCATCGATGAGCGAAAAGCATACCTAAAAGACCAAGGGATCTGCTTTAGGTGCTGCTCTTCATCATCACACTTTGCTCGCGATTGCAAAGTCATTCTAAAATGTGATGAGTGCAACAGTGACAGTCACAACTCAGCTCTGCATCCTGGTCCTATGGTCCGTGCTGCTGGATTATGGCTTATTGGAGGAAAGAGATGCATAAGCAGTATTCTTCATGGATGTGTAACCTGTCGTAAACTTCGTGGTAAACTTGAAATGCAGAAAATGTCAGACTTGCCACCAGAACGACTAAGTGTGTCACCACCCTTTACTTACACTGGCTTAGATGTCTTTGGGCCTTGGACAGTGGTAGCTCGCCGAACAAGAGGAGGTCAAGCTCTCAGTAAACGCTGGGCGGTGCTTTTCACCTGCATGAGCACCCGTGCAGTTCACATTGAAGTCATTATGTCTATGGACTCTTCGAGTTGTATCAATGCACTTCGCAGGTTTTTCGCGATCCGTGGCCCTGCAAAACAACTGCAATCAGACTGTGGAACCAACTTTGTTGGTGCTTGCAATGAGCTTGAATTCCACAAAGTTATAAAAGAAACAAAGGTGCAAAGATACATCAATAACGAGGGATGCACATGGGTTTTCAACCCACCACACTCCTCCCATATGGGGGGCGCATGGGAGCGAATGATTGGTCTGGCTCGTAGAATTCTTGACTCAATGCTGATGCGGGAAGGACATTCTAACCTCTCAGATGAAGTGCTTTGTACACTTATGGCGGAAGTGACAGCAATTATTAACAGTAGACCTCTCGTACCTGTTTCTTTGGATGCAGACTCTCCCTTGATTCTTACCCCTGCAATGCTCTTAACACAAAAACCAGTTTCTTCACCTCCAGCAGGAGACTTCTCTGAAAAGGATATCTACAAACGCCAATGGCGGCAAGTACAGAGCCTAGCCAACCAATTTTGGTTTCGCTGGAAACAGGAATATCTGCAAACGCTGCAAGTTCGTCACAAATGGCAGGACCCATACCCAAACATCGAGGAGGGTGACATAGTACTACTAAAGGACAATCAAGTAGCCCGAAATGAATGGCCTATGGCACTCGTCACAAGTGTTTTCCCTGGTCAAGATGGAAAGGTTCGAAAGGTTGAACTTAAAGTGACTAAAGAAGGGTCCAGCAAAACCTTCTTGAGGCCTATATCTGAAGTAATTCTCCTGCTAAGAAAATAGGAAAACTCCTTTAAACAGTTGGTATAGATGACATCTTCATAGATGTCAGGCGGGGAGTGTTATGTTCATTGTGTGTTTCACTCTTGGGACTCTAATTTTGAAAATTACCAGACTAAGCAAGGGAGCAGCCATTTTGTTTTTAGTTTGCTCAGCTCTCTCAAGCTTTAAGCTCCATGTGACTGCCGCTCCAGTTTTCTTTAATGTTCATGTCTTCGAAAGCATTGTCAGTAAGTAATTATTGTAAAATTTGTAAATTGAGAATATTTTCTTTATTACCTATGCTATATTGGAAAAAATTCAGTTATAGTCATAGCGCCACCTGCTGGTAACAGGAAGTGACATGGTTAATACTGTTACAGACTCCTAGGAACATATTAAAAAGTGTAAACAAGTGTTAAATAGGCTGGCAACATACTAGATACATACTAATACATGCTAGCAACACTCAGCTTAGTGCTAAAGCATGCTAATAATGTAGTGGAAATGAAGTTGCTGTAAAAAAAGGCAAGCAATGTCCGATCTTCCCCAAACTTCACACGTGTGATAGGTGTTCTGTCCTGAACAAACACCCATGACCGAATTCAGTTATAGTCATAGCGCCACCTGCTGGTAGCAGGAGGTGACAAGGTTAATACTGTTATGGACTCCTAGGAAAATATTAAAAAGCATCAACAAGTGTTAAATAGGCTGGCAACATACTAGATACATACTAATACATGCTAGCAACACTTAGCTAAGTAGTAAAGCATGCTACTAATGTAGTGAAAAAGGAAGTTGCTGTAACTCAGGCAAGCAATGTCAGATCTTCCCCAAACTTCACACGTGTGATAGGTGATCTGTTCTGAACAAACACCCATGACCAAATTCAGTTATAGTCATAGCGCCACCTGCTGGTAACAGGAAGTGACAAGGTTAACACTGTTATAGAATCCTAGGAACAAATTAAAAAGTGTAAAAAAGTGTTAAATAGACTGGCAACAAGCTAGAAACATAATAAAACATGCTAGCAACAATTAGCTAAGTGTTAAAGCATTCTCCTAAGGCAGTGAAAAAGGAAGTTGCTGTAACTCAGGCAAGCAATGTCCGATCTTCCCCAAACTTCACACGTGTGATAGGTGTTCTTTTCCAAACAAACACCCATGACCAAATTCAGTCATAGTCATAGTGCCACCTGCTGGTAACAGGAAATGACCATGTTAACACTGTTGTGGACCCCTAGGAACAAATTAAAAAGTGTCAAAAAGTGTTAAATAGGCTGGCAACATGCTAGAAACATAATAAAACATGCTAGCAACATTTAGCTAAGTGTCAAAGACTGCAACTAATGCACTGAATATGGAAGTTGCTATAACTCAGGCTAGCAACGTCCGATCTCCCCCAAACTTCAGACATTTGACAAGAGTCCTGTACTGAACACATCAACATGCCCGTACTCCATTATAGTCATAGCGCCATCTACTGGCAACATGAAGTGTCATGTGTAACACTCTTATGGACTCCTAGCATGTGTAACAATATTATGGAGTCCTAGCAACATATTAAAAAGTGCCAGCAAGTGATAAATACACTGGTAGCACGCTAGAAAAATACTTAAACATGTTAGCAACACTTGGCTAAATGCTAAAGCATCATTTTACTGCAGTGAATCAGTAAGTTACTGTAATTCAGGCATACAGTGTCCAATCTGCCCCAGATTGAACAAGTTTCATGAGAGTCCTGCCCTGAAGACATAAATAAGCCCGTATTCGATTCTAGTCATAGCGCCACCTAATGGCAACAGGAAGTGGCATTTCTAATACTGTTATGGACTCCTTAAAAAATAATAAAAAGCAACAATAAGTATTTAATAGGCTGGCAACATTCTAGAAGCATACTAAAACATGCTAACATCACTTAGCTAAAGGCTAAAGCATGCTTCTAATGCAGTGAAAAAGGAAGCTGCTGTAACTCAGGCAAGCAATGTCCGATCTTCCCCAAACTTCACACGTGTGATATGTGTTTTGTTCTGAACAAACACCCATGACCAAATTCAGTAATAGTCATAGCGCCACCTGCTGGTAACAGGAAGTGACAAGGTTAACACTGATATGGACTCCTAGGAACAAATTAAAAAAGTGTCAAAAATTGTATCAAAAATCCTGTCCTATACACAACATGCCTGTATTCGGTTATAGCCATAGCTCCATCTACTGGCAACAGGAAGTGTCATGTGTAACACTGTTATGGACTCCTAGTAACATATTACAAAGTGCCAGCAAGTGATAAATACACTGGCAACATTCAAGAAGCATACTTAAACATGCTAGTAATAGTTAACTAAGTGCTAAAGCATGCTACTAATGCAGTGAAAGAGGAAGTTGCAGTAACTCAGGTAAGCAATGTCTGATCTTCCCCAAACTTCAGACGTTTGACAAGGGTCCTGTCCTAAATACATCAACATGCCTGTATTCGTTTATAGTCAAAGCGCCACCTGCAGGCAACAGGAAGTGTCTTGTTTAACACTTTTATGCACTATTTGTAACACATTAAAATATTCCATTGTGTGCTAATCATGCTAGAAATATTCTAAAACATGCTAGCAACACTTGCTATGTGCTAAAGGATGCTATTAGTACTATGAAACATGAAGCTGTTGTAACTCATGCATACCAGCATTTCCAGTCTAACCCAAACTTCACGTTTTATAAGAGTCCTGGCCTGAACACAACTAAAGGCCAATATTCAACTATAAGCATAGAGCCACCTGCTGGCAACAGGAAATTACTTATTTTATACTAACTTAAACATGAGATGTCTGATCTGCCCGAAACTTTGCATGTTTGGTAAGAGTCCTGGCCTGAAGAGATTAAAATGCCGATATTCAGTAGTAATCATAGCGCCACCTGTTTGCAGCAGGAAATGTGGCACAAAAATGTACTATTTTATAAGCATATGGTCCAAAGTTCACTGTTCCTCCTTTGGGCACCGGGTGGTGGTGAGCCCGGGTGCGAAGGCCCGTTCATCACTTCTTGCAGCTTTAATTATTATTAGGGCTCAAGCCTGGAGGGCGAGAGCCCTATTGTTTTCCTTAGGATTATTATTTTATTTTATTTTTATTAGGGCTCAAGCCCGAAGGGGCGAAGAGCCCTATTGTTCTTCTAAGGATTATTCTTCTTCTTATTATTTTTTTTATTTTTTATTAAACCTTCCGGGGGTTTTTGGGGGCCTTAACATGCTCAAAAACTCTTTAAAATTGGCACACACATTGGAATCTGCGGCCATCAGGACGCTGCAGAGCCTGGGACCCGGGCGTGGCACAGGGGCTCTACAGCGCCCCCTGGAACACAGTCAGAAATCTTGAACCATAGCTCACACACACTAGCATGTATTTATATGAAACTCGGTCCTTTCACACTTTATGTCATAGGCTCCGCCCAACAGGAAGTCAGCTATTCAGGGCTGTTTAAAAAAAGCATGCTCTGGAATTTGAAATACTCCTCTGAAGTTTTCAACCCATTCGCCACGAAACTCTGTAAACATGATCTCAAGACATTGGGGATGAAAAATTGCGAGGGGATTTTTGATATCTCGAACGGTTTGCCCGTGGCGAGGCTTGGAAATTATGGCTAGAAATGAGAAACAGGAAATGTCTAATAACATCCACATACATTTCCTGAATTTGATCAAACTTCATTGGTTTGTTCGTTGTATGATACCGATCGTATATATGTGACTATTAAGAGTCAACATTATAGCGCCACCAACTGGCAGCAGGAAGTGAGTCATTTTCCAAATGCTTTGAATTCAGCATCTTATTTTTACTTTATTTACTTAAAACTTCATCAGAATAATGACAAAACACGGCCGATGTAAATCTGTTGTGGGGATATTGATATCTGATATAGTGTTGCCATGGCAACGTGTCAAACTTGAATGTTCTGTTATGGTGAGTTTGAGGCAGACAACAAGCTCAGATTTACATGAAACTCAAAAGACATATCAGTATTAGTGATAGCTAGACAATGGCAAAAGCTTTTAAAAGGGCGTGAAGGAGGCACTCTATAGCGCCACCTTTTGTCAAAAGTGGGGGGGTTGGTTTTAGCTACAGACACCAAACTTGGTACATAAATTGTTCTTTTCAAGACGGACAACTTTCTAATTCACAGTCATCAGCTACGACCAACAGGAAGTCGGCTATTTTGATTTGAATATTTAAATTGAGCTCTGATTTAATGCATACTCCTCACAGGAAATGTTCACTATACTCACCAAACTTTGTCTACATGTTGAAAAAACATTGAGGAACTTAAATTGCGAACAGATTTTGGTTAGCTTGAACGGTTTTGTCGTGGTGATTTTTTGAAATGACAGTAAAAAGGGAATCATTAATTGTCTTGTATTTTTAAATTGCAGCTTCCAAACACTTAAAAAAAAATTCATACAGAGATCAAATCATTCTGAGGACATATGCATAGTTTCATGACTTTACAACACTGTATGATTAAAAGAAAATTAAAAAACTGTCAGACATCTCAACTCACTCTGTCCCTCTGTTTGAGGAATGTATGTGTGCTGACTGAGTGTGTGTGTGTGTGTCTGTGAGTGGGGGATGGGCATGAGCTGAGTGGCAGACACAATGAGAGAGAGAGAGAGAGAGAAAGAGAGAGAGAGAAACTTAATCATCTCTTTAATCACCAGAAAAAAATTGTTATTTTTTGTTGCTTTTGCTAACATTGCTGTTTTCATTACAGCTTAAGAAATCTCTTAGGCCTTATCCTTTTCTGACAGTTTCAGGAATTAAAAACAAAATTCTAAAAATACTTACTTGTGCTGCAAATAATAATTTCAATCTCATTTGATACTGACCTATTCCATCCTGTGACATGACATTTATCTTAATTTACATAATCTCATGGATGTAACAGTAAAACTGTTCAGCTCACAGATGAAGACTAAGCTGTAATGCAAGCAGAACTTTCACAAATGCTTATAAGTCATTAAAGGATTTTATAACACTGTAAAATAATGTCTAATTTGTTAACATTAGTAAATGCATTGGTAACACTTTATAATAACTGCACTCATTAGTAAATAGTCAGTTCATGCTTTATAAAATCTTGTCCCAACTTAAATAGTCATTAATAAGCAGCTTATAAATATACAGCTATAAATAGCTCGATCTTGGTTTATAAGCACATTTATTAAAAAGGAGAGTAAAGGGTCAGTTATCTTCCTATGAAAAATAAAAAAATGAAAATAAACAAACAACAACACAGATTGATACAGAACTCAGAAATTTTATTGTGGATTTATGATCAAATCAGCCTGAAAATGAATCATACTCCTCCAAGAAGACACAAGTAGTTCACACCAAACTTTTTCAACATGATGCCAATATACTGAAGATGTTAAATTGCAAATGGGTTTAGGATACCTTAAATGGTGTGGCCATACCGATTTATTAAAGTAACATAAAAAAATACAATAGTTATTTTACTATATCTTTAACATTCTTCATTCCAACTCTTCATAATTTTTTATATACGTAGAAGTCATCATTTGAAAGAAGCACAGTAAGTTTCATAGCTTTATCATTTTCAAGAGCCAGCTTAAAATTAAAACTATCATAACATATAAATCAAGCTTGCAATTCTTAGTACCAATAATGGCCACCAGATGGCGCTATATGATTACTTTTAAATAATTATTGTAGAAACAAGTATGATTTAAATCATTTATAGAAATCTTTCAAAGAAAAATAATATGTATTTTACTGATAAAATGACCCTCACTTAATTAGAATAATATGCTGAAGTATTGTGAAATACTGTGTATTAAGAATAATTCTTTATAGGCTTTATGGACAGATAAGCTTGGAGTGACTCTTGAAGGATCAGCATCACATCCTCTTTTACCACTGTTTAAAGAATTTATCTTACAGAACAGGTGCGAATTAATTTTGGATAGCTTGAATGGTTTTGTCATGGTGATTTTTTGAAATAACAGTAAAAAAGGAACCAGTAAATGTCTTTTATTTTTTTAAGTGCAGCTTCTAAACACTTCAACAAAATGTACACATAGAAGACAAGTCATGCTGAGGAAATATGCATCGTTTCATGACTATACAACACTATATGGATGATAGAAAATTAAAAAAACTACCATACATCTGATGTCACTGTCCCTCTGGGTAATGTGTGTGTGTGTGTGTGTGTGTGTGTGTGTTTGTGTGTTAAGTGTGTGTGTGTTAAGTGTGTGTGCTGAGTTTGTGTGAATGTGTGGGAGAGGGGATGGGCTTGGTGTCAGAGAGAGAGAGAGAGAGAGAGAGAGAGGGAGGGAGACTTAATCATCTCTTTAATCACCAGCAGAAAAAAAAGCAATTTGGTGTTGTTGTTGTTTTTTCATCATTACAGCTTAAGAAATATCTTAGGCCTCAACATCAACTGTTGCTAGCCTACTCCCAAAATTAATAGTCATTAGTAAGCATTTTATAAATACAGCTATAATTAAATTGTTCATGGTTTATATGCACATTTATTTTGAGGAGATTAAAGGCTGTAATCTTCCTAAAAAAAAAATATATAAAAAAAATAAACAAACACAGAACTCAGAAACATTTATTTCAAGATGCAATAAAAGAAAACTGTACACTATATATATATATATATATATATATATATATATATATATATATATATATATATATATATATATATATATATATACAATTGCATAAGTTAATATTTAATTTTTTTATCAAGTGTATGTCACACCTGGACTCATTTAGTGTGTTTTTGCCCGTGACCCAGTTTGTGTCTTCGGTGTTGAGTTTGATTAGTTCCCAGGTGTGTCTATTATCTTCCTCATGTGTTCCATGTCCCTGTTAATTTAGTTATTCCATCCACCTGTGTTTCCCCATTATCCTCTGTACATAAGCCTTTACCTTTCAGTTCTGTTTGGTCGGGTCTCCTCACTTGTGACTAAATCACTCACTTACGTGTGTCTATCGCTGTGCTCCATGAATGGTATATATTAAAAGCCTTATTCCGTTTATCCTCGACTCCGTATTCCTTCAGGCAGCGTAAAACCGTGACAGAAGACCCGAACAAAAAAAGAAAGTTTAAAACCGCGTGTCTTTCCCTCCGTTTTGCTTTCGTTTTTTCATAGTCTTTTCTTTTCTTAGTTTCTATGGATCCCCTCTATCGTCCCGAATTCCTCATCCTCCTGCTGAAGCAGGAAGGACGTTCTCTCGAGGACCATACCAGACAGTTTCTTCTATTAGCTAATGCCACCAGCTACCCGGACGACGCGCTCTGCACCTTCTACAACACCAGCCTGAACTCCAAGTGCAGAGCGTTGTCGCCCGAAGATGGTCCTCGGGAGGATTTAGCCGCATTCGTGGAGTGGACTCTGGCGAGAAATGGCTCACCTTTCACCATCTGCCCGATAGAGGATCTCGCCAGTCCCACTCCCGACCCAGAGACCAGCCAGCCACCATCACGCCGCACGGAGCCAGAGCCCACCGCAGAGCCCGAGCCATCCACTGACAGGGAACAGGATCTCGAGAGCGCGACTGACCAGGTGTGTGAGCCGGCCACACCGTGCATCGTGGGAGTCCTCGTGGAGATCGAGGGCGTGGAGGAAAGCCCTGCCCACACTCCTGCGACTTTGGGTGAGCTGTATACAGTCTCTGAAGGTCATATGGAGCAAGTTCTGGATCTGATGGACTGGTCTATGGAGGTAATCCCTAATTTTCCTGTTTCCCCGCTGGTTCCGTCCAGCCCTGATTCCCCTGTATACCCTCTCAGTCTCCCACTCCTACCTCCTCCAGTCATTTCCTCTGCTCCATTTCCGCTGGTTCCATCCAGCCATGAATTTTCTGTTTCTCCACTGGTTCCGCCCAGCCCTGAGTTTCCTGTTTCTCCGCTGGTTCCGCCCAGCCCTGAGTTTCCTGTTTCTCCGCTGGTTCCACCCAGCCCTGAGTTTCCTGTTTCTCCGCTGGTTCCGCCCAGCCCTGAATTTTCTGTTTCTCCGCTGGTTCCGCCCAGCCCTGAGTTTCCTGTGTCTCCGCTGGTTCCGCCCAGCTCTGAATCTTCTGTGTCTCCGCTGGTTCCGCCCAGCTCTGAATCTTCTGTGTCTCCGCTGGTTCCGCCCAGCTCTGAATCTTCTGTGTCTCCGCTGGTTCCGCCCAGCCCTGAATCTTCTGTCTCTCCGCTGGTTCCGCCCAGCCCTGAATCTTCTGTCTCTCCGCTGGTTCCGCCCAGCCCTGAATCTTCTGTGTCTCCGCTGGTTCTGCCCAGCCCTGAATCTTCTGTGTCTCCGCTGGTTCCGCCCAGCCCTGAATCTTCTGTGTGTCCGCTGGTTCCGCCCAGCTCTGAATCTTCTGTATCTCCTGTGTTCCCTCCCGGCCTCCCTCTCCCACCTCCTCCAGGACCTGCTGGTCCCTCTGCTCCACTTTCGCTGGTTCCGTCCAGTCCTGATCCTCCTGTCCTTCCTCCCATCCTTCTCCTCTCTCCTCCTCCTAGACCAGCCAGTTCCTCGTCATCCCTGCTGGTGCCAGTCAGTCCCGCAGCTCACCCTCAGTCCGCGCCATCGGGGCGCGGTGGTTCGCCGCTGGACTGCCAGTCTCCAGCTCTGCCTTTCAGGGCGTGTTAAGGCCCTGTCTCCGCCTCCAGCCTCCGAGCCCTGGACTCCTCCTCGGTCCTTCGACCCAGCGGCTCCGCCTTGGCTCTTAGCTCCCTCATCTCCACCGTGGCCTGTCATCCCACCTGCTCCACCGGGCTCCCTCGTCCCTCCGGCTCCACCTTGGTCAGTCGTCGACCATCCGCCGCCTCGGGACTCCACTCCTCCGGTTCCACCTCGTCTTTCCATCCCTCCGGCTCTGTCAGGCTCCTCCTTCCCTCCGGTTCCACCTCCATCCTCGGTCGCTCCGGCTCCACAGCGGTCTGCCAGGACCCCGCCTCCGCCTTGGTCGCCTGAGCCTTCTGCTCCACCTAGGCCCTCCGGAACCTCGACGTCCCCCTGGCTCTGCGGCTGTGCTGCTCCATCTTGGGCTCCTCACCCACCGGTGCAGTCTCCACCTGTCGGCCCCCTGGTGTCGTTGACCCCTCCTTCACCATGGCTCCTCCCGGCGTCGACTCCACCTTGGATCTCCGTCCTGGCTGGTCTCTGGTGGACCATCTGGCTCCTCCTGCTCCTGTCTCCTCCCTGGCTCCTTCCTCCGTGGTCCCTGTCTGCTGGCCCCCTCCTGGGAGTCTGTCCTCCACCGGAACCTCCTCCCAAGTTCCCACCCACGCCTCCCTCGGTTGTTTCTACGGTGCGAGGACGCACCTGCCGGGAGGGGGGAGTACTGTCACACCTGGACTCATTTAGTGTGTTTTTGCCCGTGACCCAGTTTGTGTCTTCGGTGTTGAGTTTGATTAGTTCCCAGGTGTGACTATTATCTTCCTCATGTGTTCCATGTCCCTGTTAATTTAGTTATTCCATCCACCTGTGTTTCCCCATTATCCTCTGTACATAAGCCTTTACCTTTCAGTTCTGTTTGGTCGGGTCTCCTCACTTGTGACTAAATCACTCACTTACGTGTGTCTATCGCTGTGCTCCATGAATGGTATATATTAAAAGCCTTATTCCGTTTATCCTCGACTCCGTATTCCTTCAGGCAGCGTAAAACCGTGACAGTGTACAGCTAATAATAATAATAATAATAATAATAATGCATTTTATTTAAGGCGCCTTTCAAACCACTCAAGGTCACCGTACAACAAGTAACAACAGTAACAATATTAAAACAAAAAATAACAGCAAAAAACAATGTCAATAAAAAACCACAATAATATTAGAATAGCACAACATATTGTGGAATACTATATTAAGACTTTATATATAGGCTTTATGAACAGATAGGTTTTGAGAGATTCTTGAAGTACTAGCATCACCTCCTCTTGTACGACGGTTTGAGGAATATATCTTCCAGATAGTACCGCCGCTCTCTATATGCAGAATACGCAGTTTTCGTAGGGCACCAACTCCCAGAGGGGGCACCATCCCAGTAGCTCAAAAAAAAAAAAAACATGCCCCATTCTCCCATCCGCGCTCGCGACCGCTCGGACATTTGCGGATGAATGTTCGTAATTGATGGATGGACATCTATGCCCGGGTAAAAGACATCAGCAATCCGGCACAGAGAAAAGAAAAATAAAGTAAAAAACAAAACAAAAACAGGCATAAAGTTGGCTTGACATTGGACATTCGAGAGTCTCAAATTTAGGGAAAAGTCTAGTCTAAACGGGTCGGATTAACCCTTTAACTGCCATATCCCTTAAAATTTGATTGCCAGAGGGTTACTGTAAATGCTTATGCCCGCTGGGCACAGTTTTCCCGATGCCACCGGGGTGGTGTTGCACTGACGGCTTGAGCCCGCCATCGCTGCTTGCAGCTATATTTAGGGCTCAAGCCTGGAGGGCGAGAGCCCTATTGTTTTCCTTAGGATTATTTGTTATTATTATTATTTATTATTATTATTTTTCTTCAAGGTTTCGGGGGCTTTTGGGGCCCTTAACATGCTTAAAAAGTCTTGAAAATTGGCACACACATTGGAACCTGCGGCCATTAGGGCTGGGCAGAGACTGATACACGGGCGTGGCACAGGGGCTCTACAGCGCCCCCTGGAATATGGAGGGCCATATATCATACATACTTGCACGTAGACGCACGAAACTCGGTACACATATAGAACTCATCAATACAAACAACTTTCGTATTGCATATCATAGGCTCCGCCCAACAGGAAGTTGGCTATTTAGGGTTTATTATTCATATTTGTCGTCAAAGTTGTGGGGGCTTTTGGGGTCCTTAACATACTCAAAAACTCTTGAAAGTTTGCGCACACTTTGGAATCTGTGGCCTTAAGGAGCCTGCAGAGGCTGGGACCTGGGCGTGGCACAGGGGCTCTACAGCGCCCCCTGGAACACAGTCATAAATGTTGATGTATAGCTCACACATACTTGCACGTATTAATATGAAACTCAGTACACATATAGATCTCATTGTGCCAAACAACTTGCGGGAAGTCAGCTATTTAGAGTTATGTAAAAAGCGTATGCTCTGGAATTTGAAATACTTGTCATAGGTTTTTTACTCGATTGCCGCCAAACTCGGTCAACATGATCTCAAGACACTGGGGATGAAAAATTGCCAGGGGATTTTTGATATCTCAAACGGTTTGCTCGTGGCGAGGCGTTGAAATTATGGCGAGAAATTAGAAACAGGAAGTGTCTAATACCATCCACATACATTTCCTGATTTTAATCAAACTTCATCAGATTATTCTTTGTATGATGTCGATCGCATATATGTGACTATTAGGAGTCAAAGTTATAGCGCCACCAACTGGCAGCAGGAAGTGTGTCATTTTCAAAATGCTTTGTATTCAGCATCTTATTTTTACTCGATTTGCTTCAAACTTCATCAGAATCATGTTAAAACACAGCCTATATTAATCTGCTAGGGGGATATTGATATCTAAAAATATTGTTGCCGTGGCAACATGTCAAACTTGAATAATTCTCAGGTGATTTTAAGGCATATAACATACTTAGAATTTCATGAAATTCAGAACACATATCAGTATTTATGATAACTAGACACTGGCAAAAGTTCATAAGAGGGCGTGGAAGAGGCACTCTATAGCGCCACCTTTTGTCAAAAGTGGGGGGGTTAGTTTTAGCTACAGACGCCAAACTCGGTACAAAAATTGTTCTTATCAAGATGGACAACTTTCTAATTCACAGTCATCAGCTACGATCAACAGGAATTCAGCTATTTTGATTTGAATGTGGATTTTTTTTTACATTTAGCTGTGATTTAATGCATACTGCTCAGAGGAGAGTAACACTATACACACCAAACTTTGTCTACATGATGCCAAAACATTTTAAACAACTTAAATTGCCAAAGGATTTTGGATAGCTTGAACGGTTTTGTCGTGGTGATTTTTTTAAATGACAGTAAAAATGGAATTATTAATTGTCCTGCATTTTTAAATTCCAAACACTTCAAAACCTTTTTTCATACAAAAAAAAAAGTCATTCTGAGTAAATATGGATAGTTTCACGACTTTACAACACTGTATGGATAACAGAATATTAAAAAACTGTCAGACATCTCATCTCACTCTGTCCCTCTGTTTGAGTATTATGTGCTGAGACTTACATTGTCTGAGAGAAAATGCGCCCCTACAGGTTCAATTCCTGAAAGGGAAATTCGACTGAAAGGGAGGAGACTCTCTTTTAGTTTCATTTTTAAATCGGTTAAAATACAAATAAATACTTAGATTTAATTCACACTGACAAGCTAAACCAACATATATGATTATTACCGGGTCAGGGCTCATTAATAATTGATGTGTGGTCAGTGATACGTGAGAAACACGAGAGATGAATCACCGCTCTGAGCATGAGCGTGTGGAATGACGAGTTCAGAAAAAACGAGTTTATTCTTGTTTTATAGCTTTAACAAATAAAATATTAAAGCGATATCACACAATTCACAAATTAGAACACACCAAGAGCTAAATTCAGATGTTTTTGAACTGTTTGTGTGAAAATGAAATATTCGCGGCTGCCTATCTGAAATCATCGCCTCCGATCAGCGCGTACAGTGTCACAAGTTCAAAACAAACGAATTTATTCTTGTGTAAGAGTTTTTTCAAATAAAATATTGCCATAAATGCACACAATACACCCATTATAACACAAGAGCTAAATGCAGGTGTTTGTGACCCGTTTAAGTGTGCAAGACTATTTGAAAACGCGACTGGCAGAATATCTCTCGAGCTGCAGGATTCTGCCTTTCGTCGTACGAACGAACACATCAAGGACAAGATTATTTCAAAATACATAATAGCTTGGCGAATATAAACGAAAACAGCCACGTGGACATAAACTGTTGAGAAATAAATCTGAAGTGGATCTACTGGATTTTAATATTAAGTGACCGCATATACCAGCTGCTTCTGTCTTCAATTTTAATCTATATAAAAAATTAAACTCATTCATCTTGGCTGCTTTTTTACGTATTTATTTATTATTTTGCTCTAACAAGACTTAATCTATATTTAATTAAATCAATTACATTTTATTTTACATTTGATTTGTCCATTTCTGCATCTAAACGCCTAAAAACCTAAAACATGCTCTATTATACTATTGTTAGCAATTTCTTTATCATCCAATTTATCTGGTGTACACTTTTATTTTCATAATAAACTTGTCTGTTAGATTATACAGTTACAGTGGTCTATAATAAATATTAACAGGTTTTATTCAAGCTGTTTAGAATGAATGCAGTAGGCTAATTTTTTAAAATGTAAATCCCCCAAAAAAAAAAAAAAAAAAAAAAAATTTAAAACATTGGAAAAGAATAACTGTTGTACTTTTTTATACATTTTGTATAATTTTATAGTTTATGCATTATAGTTATAAAAACAAATAAATTTAGCCACTCACATAGAAATCTTAGGCCTTATCCTTTTTTGACAGTTTTAGGGATTTTTAAAAATCCTAAAAAACCTTATTTGTGCTGCAAATAATAATTTCAAATTAATTTGATACTGACCTCTGACATCCTGTGACATGATATTTATTTGAATTTACATAATCTCATGGATGTAACAGTAAAACTGTTCAGCTCACAGATCAAGACTAAGCTGTAATACAAGCAGAACTTTCACAAATGCTTGTAGGTCAATAAAATCATTACAAAACATTTACAAATAATTTAAGGGATTTGATAACACTGTAAAATAATGTCTAATTTGTTAACATTAGCAAATGCATTGATAACACTTTATAATAACTGCACTCGTTAGTAAATAGTCAGTTCATGCTTTATAAAGCCTTGTCCCAATATTAATAGTCAGTAGTAAGCAGTTTATAAATACAGCTATAAATAGCTTGTTCTTGGTTTATAAGCACATTTATTAAAAAGGAGAGTAAAGGGTCAGTTATCTTCCTATGAAAAATAAATAAAATAAAAATAAACAAACAACAACACAGATTGATACAGAACTCAGAAATGTTATTGTGGATTTATGATAAACTCAGCCTGTAAATGAATTAATTCTCCTCCAAGAAGACACAAGTAGTTCACACCAAACTGTTTTAACATGAAGCCATATACTGAAGATGTTAAATTTCGAATGGGTTTAGGATTCCTTAAATGGTGTGGCCATAGCGATTTATTAAAGTAACATAAAAAAATACAATAGTTATTTTACTATATCTTTAAAATGTTTAATTCCAACTATTCATAATTTTTTATATACGTAGAAGTCATCATTTGAAGGAAGCACAGTAAGTTTCATAGCTTTATCATTTTCAAGAGCCAGCATAAAATTAAAACTATCATAACTTATAAATCAAGCTGGCAATTCTTAGTACCAATAATGGCCACCAGATGGAGCTATAGGATTACTTTTAAATAATTATTGTAGAAACAATTATGATTTAAATCATTTATAGAAATCTTTCAAAGAAAAATAATATGAATTTTATGTATTTTACTGATAAAATGACCCTCACTTTATTAGAATAACAAGCTGAATTATTGTGAACTGTATATTAAGAATAATTCTTTATAGGCTTTATGGACAGATACGTTTTGAGTGACTCTTGAAGGATCAGCACCACATCCTCTTTTACCACTGTTTAAAGAATGTATCTTACAGTACAGGTGCGGATGAATTTTGAATAGCTTGAATGGTTTTGTCGTGGTGATTTTTTGAAATAACAGTAAAAATGTAACCAGTAAATGTCATTTATTTTTTTTAAGTGCAGCTTCTAAACACTTCAAAAAAATGTACACATAGAAGACAAGTCATTCTGAGGAAATATGCATAGTTTCATGACTATACAACACTATATGGATGATAGAAAATTAAAAAAACTATCATACATCTGATGTCACTCTGTCCCTCTGTCACTGTGGGTAATGTGTGTGTGTGTGTGTGTGTGTGTGTTAAGTGAATTAGGTGTGAAACTATCAGGGAGCATTTAGTCTCCAGCACCAACATTTTACAGAACTGCCACTTTCCTGGAGTCTCAGAATTACAATGTGTCAGGTTCTGAGAGATCTAAGATTCCAAAAAATGATTTAATTAGAATACCATGAAGTATTGTGAAATACTATATATAAAGACTTTATATATAGGCTTTATGAACAGATTAGAGTGACTCGTGAAGGACCAGCACCACCTCCTCTTGTCCGATGGTTTGAGGAAGATATCTTCCAGAATCCGGGATTAAGATTTAGGAGCTCATTTTTATTCCACCTCCTTTCCTGAAAGTCTGTCTTGCAGAATTGACTAAAAATTAATCTTCACATTAATTCCTAATTATTTTGCAATTATTTTTGTCAGTTCTTCTTGACCTGTTTTTTTTTCTTCTTCTTTTCTGACCTAGTCAGCATTTTTGTACAATGGTCAAGTCCTAACTTATCCATTTCTGTATTGCATTTGTGTTTGATATTTCTCATGGGTATTTCATAATTTCCGACTTTGAGTTAAAACAGTTTGAGTTAAAACTCTTTTTTAGCGCATTTCATCTGTAAAAGAAAACATGCCTAATAATTCTGCACACATGAATATAAGGAGTTTTTCTCTTCAAGCTTTCCTGGACTATTGTATAGCACTCATAAATGATTAAATAAAAAATAATGGTAGTTATTAAGATTGATATGGTTTGGAATTGGTAAAATGTGCTTGGAAAAAAATCACAATAAAACAATGTTTTAATGTTTAAGTTTGGAATATTAACTGACATGAATGAATGCTATATAAATATTGTTCATGTTAACATAATGTTTATAAATGAAATCTTATTGTAAAGTGTTACTAAAGTTATATATATATATATTGTTCTGTGAATGTGATTTTAAAGTCTAGATGATTCGGATTAACCCTTTAACTGCCATATCCTTTAAAACCTCACTGCCAGAGGGATATTGTGAATGCATGTGCCCGCTGGGCACAGTTTACCTGATGCCACCGGGGTGGCGATGGCATTGGTGGCTTGAGCCCGCCATCGCTGCTTGCAGCTATATTTAGGGCTCAAGCCCGAAGGGGCGAATATCCTAAGGATTATTCTTATTATTATTCTTATTATTTTTTTTTTTATTTTTTTTTTAAAACTTTCGGGCATTTTTGGGGGCCTTAACATGCTCAAAAACTCTTGAAAATTTGCACACACATTGGAATCTGCGGCCATCAGGATGCCACAGAGACTGGGACCTGGGCGTGGCGCCCCCTGGAACACCGTCAGAAATCTTGAACCATAGCTCACACACGCTTGCATGTATTTATATGAAACTCAGTACACTTATAGATCTCATTGAGCTGAACAACTTTCGTGCTCTATGTCATAGGCTCCGCCCAACAGGAAGTCAGCTATTCAGGGCTGTTTGAAAAAAGCATGCTCTGGAATTTAATATACTTGTCATAGGTTTTTTACTTGATTCCCACGAAACTCGGTCAACATGATCTCAAGACATTGGGGATGAAAAATTTCCTCGAACGGTTTGCTCGTGGCGAGGCGTTGAAATTAGAGCAATAAATGAGAAACAGGAAATGCCTAATAACATCCACATACATTGCCTGAGTTTGATCAAACTGTTCGCTGTATGATACCAATCGTATATATGTGACTATTAAGAGTCAACGTTATAGCGCCACCAACTGGCAGCAGGAAGTGTGTCATTTTCAAAATGCTTTGAATTCAGCATCTTATTTTTACTCGATTTGCTGCAAACTTCATCAGAATAATGACAAAACAAGGCCGATGAAAATCTGTTGTGGGGATATTGATATCTAATATAGTGTTGCCATAGCAACGTGTCAAACTTGAATATTCTGTTATGGTGAGTTTGAGGCAGATAACAAGCTCAGATTTACATGAAAGTCAAAACACATATCGGTATTATTGATAGCTAGACAATGGCAAAAGCTTTTAAAAGGGCGTGAAGGAGGCACTCTATAGCGCCACCTTTTGTCAAAAGTGGGGGGGTTAGTTTAAGCTACAGACACCAAACTTGGTACATAAATTGTTCTAATCAAGTCGGACAACTTTCTAATTCACAGTCATAAGCTACGATCAACAGGAAGTCGGCTATTTTGATTTGAATGTGTATTTTTGAGATTTTACAGTTGTGAATTAATGCATACTCCTCACAGGGGAAGTACACTATACACACCAAACTTTGTCAACATGAAGAACAAACATTGAGGAACTTAAATTGCGAACGGATTTTGGTTAGCTTGAACGGTTTTGTCGTGGTGATTTTTTGAAATGACAGTAAAAAGGGAAACATTATTTGTCTTGTATGTTTAAATTGCAGCTTCCAAACACTTCAAAGCATTTTTTCATACAAAGATCAAATCATTATGAGGAAATATGCATAGTTTCATGACTTTACAACACTGTATGGATAACAGAAAATTAAAAAACTGTCAGACTTCTCAACTGACATGATCTCACTCTGGCCACTCTGTCTGTGTGAGGAAAGGGAGGGGGAGAGGGAGGGGGAGTGTGAGGGGGTTGGTGACTGTGAATGTTTGGTGACTGACAGTGTGTGTGGATTGTAGGGAGGGGCTGTCTGACAGAGAGAGAGAGAGAGAGAGAGAGAGAGAGAGAGAGAGAGAGAGAGAGAGAGAGAGAGAGACCTAATCATCCCTTTAATAATCAGGAAAAAAAAAATCTGTATTTTAAATTGTTATTGTTTTTGTTGTTGCTAATGGTGGTGTTTTTTCCTTTCATTACAGGTTAAGAAATCTCTTAGGTCTTATCCTTTTCTGACAGTTTTAGGGATTTAAAAACATCCTAAGAATCCTTATTTGTGCTGCAAATAATAATTTCAAACTCATTTGATGCTGACCTATGACAACCTGTGACGTGACATGACATTTATTAATCTCATGGATGTAACAGTAAAACTCTTCAACTGACAGATAAAGCTGCAATGCAAGCAAAACTATTTCACAAATGCTTATAGGTCATTAAAATCATTACAAAACACTAATAAATTATTTAAGGATTTGGTAACACTGTAAAATAATGTCTAATTTGTTAACATTAGTAAATGCATTGGTAACACTTTATAATAACTGCACTCAATAGCTAAGCATTAGTAAATAGTTCATGATTATAAAGCCTTTTCCCTTAATAATAGTCATTATTAAGCAGTAATACATCTATAAATAAATTGTTCTTGGTTTAAAAGCACATATATTACAAAATAGATTAAAGTCTCAGTTGTCTTATTAAATAAATGAATAAACAAAACCCAGTTTGATTCAGAATTCAGAAATATTTATTTCAAGATGCAATAAAAGGAAACTGTACACTTGAATAGCTTTTGAGCGATTCTTGAAGGATTAGCATCACCTTCTCTTGTACGATGGTTTGAGGAATATATCTTCCAGATAGTACTGCCGCTCTCTATATGCAGAGTATGCAGTCTTCGTAGGGCACCAACTCCCAGAGGGGGCACCATCCCAGTTGCTCAAAAAAAAAAAAACATGCGCCATTCTCCCATCTGTACTCGCGACCGCTCACACCTCATGTTTGCGGCTGAATGTTCGCAATTGATGGATAGACATCTATGCCTGGGTATAGGACATCAGCAATCCGGCACAGAGAAAAGAAAACTAAAGAAAAAAAAACAGGCATAAAGTTGTCTTGACATTGGACATTCGAGAGTCTCAAATTTAGGGCCGGTCTCTAAAGTTACATGTGATATTGTTATACACTTTTCTAACGTCAGTAGCATTTGAAGAGAATGACTTACAGTCATAAAAACAACTGTAATTGTTCATCTAGGTGACAGCTATAATGCACAATTAATTTGAATGTTTGATATTTATTACAACAAACTGTAAGTCATATGTAAATTATGCTACTTTTTCACATGGGCTCAAATGCAAATTTGAAGCTCAATAGCATTTGAGAAGAAAGACTTGCAGTCATAAAACAATTGTAATGTGTTCATATAGGTGTCAGCTACAATGCACACCTTATACATTTTTTATAAATATAAAAATAAAGTGTTACTAAAGTTATATATATATTGTTCTGTGTATGTGATTTCAAAGTCTAGATTGGTCGGATTAACCCTTTAACTGCCCCATCCCTCAAAACTTGATTGTCAGAAGGTTACTGTAAATGCTTATGCCCGCTGGGCACAGCTTTCCCGATGCCACCGGGGTGGCATTGCACTGATGGCTTGAGCCCGACATCGCTGCTTGCAGCTATATTTAGGGCTCAAGCCTGGAGGGCGAGAGCCCTATTGTTTTCCTTAGGATTATTATTATTATTATTATTATTATTATTATTATTATTATTATTATTATTATTATTATTATTATTATTAGGGCTCAAGCCTGGAGGGCGAGAGCCCTATTGTTTTCCTTAGGATTATTTGTTATTAGGGCTCAAGCCCAAAGGGCGAGAGGCCTATTGTTTTCCTTAGGATTATTTTTTATTATTATTATTATTATTATTATTATTATTATTATTATTATTATTATTTTTTTCCAACGTCTCGGGGGCTTTTGGGGCCCTTAACGTGCTTAAAAAGTCTTGAAAATTGGCACACAGATTGGAACCTGCGGCCATTAGGGCCGGGCAGAGACTGATACACGGGCGTGGCACAGGGGCTCTACAGCGCCCCCTGGAATATGGAGGGCCATATATCATACATTCTTGCTCGTAGACGTATGAAACTCGGTACACATATAAATCTCATCAATCCAAACAACTTTTGTATTGCATATCATAGGCTCCGCCCAACAGGAAGTTGGCTATTTAGGGTTTAGTATTCAAATTTTTCGTCAAAGTTGTGGGGGCTTTTGGGGTCCTTAACATACTCAAAAACTCTTGAAAATTTGCGCACACTTTGGAATCTGTGGCCTTTAGGAGCCTGCAGAGGCTGGGACCCGGGCGTGGCACAGGGGCTCTACGGCGCCCCCTGGAACACAGTCAGAAATGTTGATGTATAGCTCACACATACTTGCACATATTCATATGAAACTCAGTACACATATAGATCTCATCGTGCCGAACAACTTTCGTATTGCATGTCATAGGCTCCACCCAACAGGAAGTCAGCTATTTAGATTTATGTAAAAAGCGCATGCTCTGGAATTTGAAATACTTGTCATAGGTTTTTTTCTCGATTGCCGCCAAACTTGGTCAACATGATCTCAAGACACTGGGGATGAAAAATTGCCAGGGGATTTTTGATATCTCGAACGGTTCGCTCGTGCCGAGGCGTTGAAATTATGGCGAGAAATGAGAAACAGGAAGTGTCTAATACCGTCCACATACATTTCCTGATTTTAATCAAACTTCATCAGATTATTCGTTGTATGATGTCGATCGCATATATGTGACTATTAGGAGTCAAAGTTATAGCGCCACCAACTGGCAGAAGGAAGTGTGTCATTTTCAAAATGATTTGAATTCAGCATCTTATTATTACTCGATTTGCTTCAAACTTCATCAGAATAATGTTAAAACACAGCCGATATAAATCTGCAAGGGGGATATTGATATCTAAAAAATTGTTGGCGTGGCAACATGTCAAACTGGAATACTTCTCAGGTGATTTTGAGGCAAATAACATACTTAGAATTTCACAAAACTCTGAACACACATCAGTATTTCTGATAGGAACTTAAATTGTGAATGGATTTTGGATAGCTTGAATGGTTTTGCCGTGGTGATTTTTTTAAATGACCTTACAAAGGGAATCATTATTGTATTTTTAAATTGCAGCTTCCAAACACGTCAAATAATTTTTTCATACAGATGAAAAAGTCATTCTGAGGAAATATGCATAGTTTCACGACTTTACAACACTGTATGGATAACAGAAAATTAAAAAACTGTCAGACATCTCATCTCACTCTGTCCCTCAGTTTGAGTATATGTGCTTCAGACTTCCATTGTCTGAGAGAAATAGCGCCCCTACAGGTTCAATTCCCGAACTTTTACTTTCACTTTTAAATCGGTTAAAAATACAAACAAATACTTAGATTTAATTCACACTGACAAGCTAAACCAACATATCTGATTATTACCGGTTCAGGGCTCATGGATAAATTATTTCTGGCCAGAGATACGTGAGAAATAGGAGAGATGAATCACCGTTGTGATCACGAGCGTCTGGAGTAAAGAGCTCAGAGAAAACGAATTTATTCCTGTTTTAAAGCTTTTAAAAATAAATTATTACAGCGATATCACACAATCAACCAATTAGAACACACCAAGAGCTAAATTAAGATGTTTTTGAACTGTTTGTGTGAAAATGAAATATTTGTGGCTGCCTATCTGAAATCACCGCCTCCGATCAGCGCGTACAGTGTCGAGCTCAAAACAAACGAATTTATTCTTGTTTAAGAGCTTTTTTAAATAAAATATTACCACAAATGCACACAATAAACCCATTGTAACACAACAAGAGCTAAATGCAGGTGTTTGTGACCTGTTTAAGTGTGCAAGACTATTTGAAAGCGCGACTGGCAGAATAACATATCTCTCGAGCTGCAGGATTCTGGCTTTCGTCGTACGAACGAACACATAACGGACAAGATTATTTCAAAATACATAATAGCTTGGCGAATATAAACGAAAACAGCCACGTGAACATAAACTGGATCTACTGGATTTGAATATTAAAGTGACCACATTTACCACTTGTTTCTGTCTTCAATTTTAATCTATATAAAAAAGGAAACTCATTCGACTTGGCTGCTTTTTTAATGTGTGCGTATTTATTTATTTATCTTTTTATACATTTTGTATAATTTCATAGTTTGTGTATTACAATTATAAAAACAAAAATAAAATTAGCCACTCACATAGAAATAGCTTAGGCCTTAACCTTTTTCTGACAGTTTTAGGGATTTTTAAAAATCCTAAAAAAACCTTATTTGTGCTGCAAATAATAATTTCAAACTAATTTGATGCTGACCTATGACATCCTGTGACATTATATTTATTTTAATTTACATAATCTCATGGATGTAACAGTAAATCTGTTCAGCTCACAGATCAATACTAAGCTGTAATGCAAGCAGAACTTTCACAAATGCTTATGAGTCATTTAAGGATTTGATAACACTGTAAAATAATGTCTAATTTGTTAACATTAGCAAATTCATTGATAACACTTTATAATAACTGCACTCATTATTAAATAGTCAGTTCATGCTTTATAAAGCCTTGTCCCAATATCAATAGTCAGTAGTAAGCAGTTTATAAATACAGCTATAAATAGCTTGTCCTTGGTTTATAAGCACATTTATTAAAAATGAGAGTAAGTTATCTTCCTATGAAAAATAAAAGATAAAAATAAACAAACAACAACACAGATTGATACAGAACTCAGAAATTTTATTGTGGATTTATGATAAAGCCTGCAAATGAATTCATACTCCTACTCATACTACTCCATACTCCTTTTTCAACATGATGCCAATATACTGAGATGTTAAATTGTGAATGGGTTTAGGATAGCTTAAATGGTGTTGCCATAGAGATTTATTAAAGTAACATAAAAAAATACAATAGTTATTTTACTATATCTTTACAATTTTTCATTCTAAATCTTCATATTTTTTTATATAAGTAGACGTCCTCATTTGAAGGAAGCACAGTAAGTTTCATAGCTTTATCATTTTCAAGAGCCAGCATAAAATGTAAACTATCATAACTTATAAATCAAGCTTGCAATTCTTAGTACCAATAATGGCCAACAGAGGGAGCTATAGGATTACTTTTAAATAATTATTGTAGAAACGAGTATGATTTAAATCATTTATAGAAATCTTTAAAAAAAATGAATTGTATATATTTTACTGATAAAATGACCCTCACTTAATTAGAATAACAAGCTGAAGTATTTTGAACTGTATATTAAGAATAATTATTTATAGGCTTTATGGACAGATAACGTTTTGAGTGACTCTTGAAGGTTCAGCACCACATCCTCTTTTACCACTGTTTAAAGAATTAATCTTACAGAATAGGTGTGAATGAATTTTGGATAGCTTGAATGGTTTTGCCGTGATGATTTTTTGAAATAATAGTAAAAAAGGAACCAGTAAATGTCTTTTTATTTTTTTAAAGTGCAGCTTCTAAACACTTAAAAAAAAAAAAATGTACACATAGAAGACCAGTCATTCTGAGGCATATTTCCTCAGAATGACTGGTCTCATGACCATAGTTTCATGACTATACAACACTGTATGGATGATAGAAAATTAAAAAAAACTATCATACATCTGATGTCACTCAGTCCCACTGTCACTGTGGGTAATGTGTGTGTGTGTGTGTGTGTGTGTGTGTTAAGTGAACTAGGTGTGAAACTATCAGGGTGCATTTAGTCTCCAGCGCCAACATTTTACAGAACTGCCACTTTCCTGGAGTCTCCAGAATTACTCGGTGTCAGGCTCTGAGAGACTTAAGATTCCAAAAAATGATTTAATTAGAATACCATGAAGTATTGTGAAATACTATATATTAAGTCTTTATATATAGGCTTTATGAACAGATTAGAGTGACTCGTGAAGGACCAGCACCACCTCCTCTTGTTCGATGGTTTGAGGAATATATCTTCCAGAATCCAGGATTAAGATTTAGGAGCTCATTTTTATTCCACCTCCTTTCCTGAAAAGTCTGTCTTGCAGAATTGACTAAAAATTAATCTTCACATTAATTACTAATTATTTTGCAATTATTTTTGTCAGTTCTTCTTGACCTGCTTTTTTCTTCTTCTTTTCTGACCTCATGACCCAGTCAGCATTTTTGTACAATGGTCAAGTCTTAACTTATCCATTTCTGTATTGCATTTGTGTTTGATATTTCTCATGGGTATTTCATAATTTTCGACCTTACAGTTTGAGTTAAAAGTCTATTTTAGCGCATTTCATCTGTAAAAGAAAACATGCCTAATAATTCTGCACACATGAATATAAGGAGTTTTTCTCTTCCAGCTTTCCTGGACTATTGTATAGCACTCATAAATGATTAAATAAAAAATAATGGTAGTTATTAAGATTTATATGGTTAGGAATTGGTAAAATGTGCTTGGAAAAAAATCACAATAAAACAATGTTTTAATGTTTAAGTTTGGAATATTAACTGACATGAATGAATGCTATATAAATATTGTTCATGTTAACATAATGTTTATAAATGAAATCTTATTGTAAAGTGTTACTAAAGTTATATGTATATATATATATGTATATATATATATATATATATATATATATATATATATATATATATATATATATATATTGTTCTGTGAATGTGATTTTAAAGTCAAGATGATTCGGATTAACCCTTTAACTGCCATATCCTTTAAAACCTCACTGCCAGAGGGCTATTGTGAATGCATGTGCCCGCTGGGCACAGTTTACCTGATGCCACCGGGGTGGCGATGGCATTGGCGGCTTGAGCCCGCCATCGCTGCTTGCAGCTATATTTATTATTATTATTATTATTTTTCTTCAAGGTTTCGGGGGCTTTTGGGGACCTTAACATGCTCGAAAACTCTTGAAAATTGGCACACAGATTGAAACCTGCGGCCATTAGGGCCGGGCAGAGACTGATACACGGGCGTGGCACAGGGGCTCTACAGCGCCCCCTGGAATACTGAGGGCCATATATCATACATACTTGCACGTAGAAACATGAAACTCGGTACACATGTAGATCTCATTAAACCAAACAACTTTCGTACTGCATGTCATAGGCTCCGCCCAAAAGGAAGTTGGCTATTTAAGGTTTAGTATTCATATTTTTCGTAAAAGTTGTGGGGGCTTTTGAGGTCCTTAACATACTCAAAAACTCTTGAAAATTTGCACACACTTTGGAATCTGTGGCCTTTAGGAGCCTGCAGAGGTTGGGACCCGGGCGTGGCACAGGGGCTCTATGGCGCCCCCTGGAACACAGTCAGAAATGTTGATGTATAGCTCACACATACTTGCACGTATTAATATGAAACTCAGTACACATATAGATCTCATCGTGCCGAACAACTTGCCTATTGCCTGTCATAGGCTCCGCCCAACAGGAAGTCAGCTATTTAGAGTTATGTAAAAAGCGCATGCTCTGGAATTTGATATACTTGTCATAGGTTTTTTACTCGATTGCCACCAAACTCGGTCAACATGATCTCAAGACATTGGGGATGAAAAATTGCCAGGGGATTTTTGATATCTCGAACGGTTTGCTCGTAGCGAGGCGTTGAATTTATGGCGAGAATTGAGAAACAGGAAGTGTCTAATACCATCCACATACATTTCCTAATTTTAATCAAACTTCATCAGATTATTCATTGTATGATGTCGATCGCATATATGTGACTATTAGGAGTCAAAGTTATAGCGCCACCAACTGGCAGCAGGAAGTGTGTCCTTTTCAAAATGCTTTGAATTCAGCATCTTATTTTTACTCGATTTGCTTCAAACTTCATCAGAATAATGTTAAAACACAGCCGATATAAATCTGCTGGGGGGATATTGATATCTAAAAATATTGTTGCCGTGGCAACATGTCAAAATGGAATACTTCTCAGGTGATTTTGAGGCATATAACATGCTTAGAATTTTATCAAACTCAGAACACATATCAGTATTAGTGACAGCTAGACACTGGCAAAAGTTCATAAGAGGGCGTGGAAGAGGCACTCTATAGCGCCACCTTTTGTCAAAAGTGGGGGGGTTAGTTTTAGCTACAGACACCAAACTCAGTATAAAAATTGTTCTTATCAAGACGGACAACTTTCTAATTCACAGTCATCAGCTACGACCAACAGGAAGTCGGCTATTTTGATTTGAATGTGGATTGTTTTTTACATTTAGCCGTGAATTAATGCATACTGCTCAGAGGAGAGTAACACTATATACACCAAACTTTGTCTACATGTTGAAAAAACATTGAGGAACTTAAATTGTGAATGGGTTTTGGATAGCTTGGATGGTTTTGTCGTGGTGATTTTTTTTAAATGACAGTAAAGATGGAATTATTAATTTTCCTGCATTTTTAAATTCCAAACACTTCAAAACCTTTTTTCATACAGAAAAAAAAGTTATTCTGAGTAAATATGCATAGTTTCATGACTTTACAACACTGTAAGGATAACAGAAAATTAAAAAACTGTCAGACATCTCATCTCACTCTGTCCATCTGTTTGAGTGTGTGTGCTTAGACTTCCATTGTCTGAGAGAAATAGCGCCCCTACAGGTTCAGTTACCGGACTAAAAAAGGGAGGAGACTCTCTTTTGGTTTCACTTTTAAGTCGGTTAAAATACAAATAAATACTTGGATTTAATTCACACTGACAAGCTAAACCAACATATATGATTATTATCAGGTCAGGGCTCATTAATAATTGATGTGTGGTCAGTGATACGTGAGAAACACGAGAGATGAATCACCGCTCTGAGCAGGAGCGTGTGGAATGATGAGCTCAGAAAAACGAGTTTATTCTTGTTTTATAGCTATTAAAAATAAAGTATTGCAGCAATATCACACAATTCACCAATTAGAGCACACCAAGAGCTAAATTAAGATGTTTTTGAACTGTTTGTGTGAAAATGAAATATTCGCAGCTGCCTATCTGAAATCACTGCCTCCGATCAGCGCGCACAGTGTCACAAGTTCAAAACTAACGAATTTATTCTTGTTTAAGAGCTTTTTAAAATAAATCATTGCCATAAATGCACACAATACACCCATTATAACACAACACGAGCTAAATACAGGTGTTTGTGACCCGTTTATGTGCGCAAGACTATTTGAAAGCGCGACTGGCAGAATAACATATATCTCTCGAGCTGCAGGATTCTGCATTTCGTCGTAAGAACGAACACATCACGGACAAGATTATTTCAAAATACATAATAGCTTGGCGAATATAAACGAAAACAGCCACGTGAAGATAAACTGTTGAGAAATAAATCTGAACTGGATCTACTGGATTTTAATATTAATTGACCGCATATACCAGCTGCTTCTGTCTTCAATTTTAATCTATATAAAAAATTTAACTCATTCATCTTGGCTGCTTTTTTAATGTGTTTACGTATTTATTTATTATTTTGCTCTAACAAGACTTAATCTATATTTAATTAAATCAATTACATTTTATTTTACATTTTATTTTTCCATTTCTGCATCTAAACGCCTAAAAACCTAAAACATGCTCTATTATACTATTGTTAGCAATTTCTTTATCGTCCAATTTATCTGGTGTACATGCTTTAATTTTCATAATAAACTTGTTTGTTAGATTATACACAGTTACAGTGGTCTATAATAAATATTGACAGGTTTTATTCAAGCTGTTTAGAATGATTGCAGTAGGCTAATTTTTTAAAATGTAAATCCCCACAAAAAAAAAAAAAAAATAAATAAATAAAAAACATTGGAAAATAATAACTTGTACTTTTTTATAAATTTTGTATGGTTTCATAGTTTATGCATTATAGTTATAAAAACAAACAAATTTAGCCACTCACATAGAAATCTTAGGCCTTATCCTTTTCTGACAGTTTTAGGGATTTTTTAAAATCCTAAAAACCTTATTTGTGCTGCAAATAATAATTTCAAACTAATTTGATACTGACCTCTGACATCCTGTGACATGATATGTATTTGAATTTACATAATCTCATGGATGTAACAGTAAATCTGTTCAGCTCACAGATCAAGACTAAGCTGTAATGCAAGCAGAACTTTCACAAAGGCTTGTAGGTCAATAAAATCATTACAAAACACTTACAAATCATTTAAGGGATTTGATAACACTGTAAAATAATGTCTAATTTGTTAACATTAGCAAATGCATTGATAACACTTTATAATAACTGCACTCATTAGTAAATAGTCAGTTCATGCTTCATAAAGCCTCGTCTCAATATTAATAGTCAGTAGTAAGCAGTTTATAAATACAGCTATAAATAGCTTGTTCTTGGTTTATAAGCACATTTATTAAAAAGGAGAGTAAAGGGTCAGTTATCTTCCTATGAAAAATAAAAAAAAATAAAAATAAACAAACAACAACACTGATTGATACAGAACTCAGAAATTTTATTGTGGATTTATGATAAACTCAGCCTGTAAATGAATTCATTCTCCTCCAAGAAGACACAAGTAGTTCACACCAAACTGTTTTAACATGAAGCCATATACTGAAGATGTTAAATTGCGAATGGGTTTAGGATACCTTAAATGGTGTGGCCATAGCGATTTATTAAAGTAACATAAAAAAATACAATAGTTATTTTACTATATCTTTAAAATTTTTAATTCCAACTCTTCATAATTTTTTATATACGTAGAAGTCATCATTTGAAGGAAGCACAGTAAGTTTCATAGCTTTATCATTTTCAAGAGCCAGCATAAAATTAAAACTATCATAACATATAAATCAAGCTTGCAATTCTTAGTACCAATAATGGCCACCAGATGGAGCTATAGGATTACTTTTAAATAATTATTGTAGAAACAAGTATGATTTAAATCATTTATAGAAATCTTTCAAAGAAAAATAATATGTATTTTATCTATTTTACAGATAAAATGACCCTCCCTTAATTAGAATAACAAGCTGAAGTATTGTGAACTGTATATTAAGAATAATTCTTTATAGGCTTTATGGACAGATACGTTTTGAGTGACTCTTGAAGGATCAGCACCACATCCTCTTTTACCACTGTTTAAAGAATGTATCTTACAGTACAGGTGTGGATGAATTTTGAATAGCTTGAATGGTTTTGTCGTGGTGATTTTTTTTAAATAACAGTAAAAAAGTAACCAGTAAATGTCTTTTATTTTTTTTAAGTGCAGCTTCTAAACACTTCAAAAAAATGTACACATAGAAGACAAGTCATTCTGAGGAAATATGCATAGTTTCATGACTATACAACACTATATGGATGATAGAAAATTAAAAAACTATCATACATCTGATGTCACTCTGTCCCTCTGTCACCGTGGGTAATGTGTGTGTGTGTGTGTGTGTGTGTGTGTGTGTGTGTTTGTGTGTGTGTTAAGTGAATTAGGTGTGAAACTATCAGGGAGCATTTAGTCTCCAGCGCCAACATTTTACAGAACCGTCTCAGCATTACAATGTGTCAGGTTCTGAGAGATCTAAGATTCCAAAAAATGATTTAATTAGAATACCATGAAGTATTGTGAAATGCAAAGCACACGTGACTTCAGCACACCTGCAAAGCGTTAGCACTCGTTAGCTTGTCATTAGCGTTTTCTTTTCTCCTCTCCTCTCCTCTCTCACGCTGCAGTTTTCCACAAGTTCATCAAACAACCGCAGTAAGAATATTTCATCAAGCACGGTGAGTAATGGCTTCTCCTACAATTGTTATTTGCACCTCTTGCCACATGTACAGTTTATCTATCTCTGTCGCTGATGAGGGATTCACATGTGATAAATGCAGGGAAACAGGTAGGCTGACAGAGAAGATTTCAGAATTAGAGACATGCATCCAAACTTTAATTGAGGACAGTAAGAATGTTAGGGCTCTAGATATGGCTTTGGATGCGTCTAGCTCAGGGATTCCTGTACATTGTCCGGTTCCAGCAGAGCCCCTGCAGCAGGGCAACTGGGTGACGGTGAGGCAGCGTAGTCGTGGGTCAAAACACCGCTCTTCTGTTCCGATCCAAACATTAAACAGGTTCTCCCCACTCAGTGATGCACCCACTGAGAAACCTGATGAAAGTGCTCTAGTTATTGGTGATTCTATTGTACGGAACGTGAATATAGAGACACCAGCCACCATAGTCAAATGTTTACCGGGAGCTAGAGCGCCTGACATCTTGGCAAATTTAAAAGTGCTGGCTAATGCTAAACGTAAATACAGTAAGATTGTTATTCATGCCGGCGCTAATGATGTTCGACTTCGCCAGTCGGAGATCACTAAAAATAACTTTAAAGAGGTGTGTGAACTTGCAAGCACGATGTCAGACACTGTAATATGCTCTGGTCCCCTCCCTGCTTACCGTGGTGACGAGATGCATAGCAGATTGTCATCACTCAATGGCTGGATGTCTAAGTGGTGCCCACAGAATAACATAGGTTATATAGACAATTGGACGAGCTTTTGGGGCAGACCTGACCTGTTTAAAAGAGATGGTCTTCATCCCTCCTGGGGTGGCGCCACTCTTCTGTCTAGAAATATGGCAAATAGTCTTAGTGTTTATACTTGACTAACTGGGGCCCAGGTCAGGAAGCAGACAGACTGGCTAAACCGACCGTCTGCTAGCTGCCTCCCGTCACAGAGGTCAGTTAATTCTCAGCACATAGAGACTCTTTCACCTAGATATCACACTATAGAGACTGTGTCTGTTCCACGAACTAGAAAATACAAAAAACGTCCAAACCAAGTTAAGGTTAACAATTTAATTGAGGTTCAACAAATAAAAAAACAAATGCAATATGGATAAACAAATGATAAAGATTGGCTTATTGAATATCAGATCCATTTCTACGAAAACACTTTTTGTAAATAATATGGTAACTGATCATAATATAGATGTGCTCTGCTTGACAGAAACCTGGCTAAAACCTGATGATTACATTATTTTAAATGAGTCCACCCCCCAAGATTATTGTTATAAACACGAGCCGCGTCTAAAAGGCAAAGGGGGAGGAGTTGCTTCAATTTATAATAACGTTTTCAGGATTTCTCAGAGGGCAGGCTTCAAGTATAACTCGTTTGAAGTAATGGTGCTTCATATAACATTATCCAGAGAAACCAATGTTAATGATAAATCCCCTGTTATGTTTGTACTGGCTACTGTATACAGGCCACCAGGGCACCATACAGACTTTATTAAAGAGTTTGGTGATTTTACATCCGAGTTAGTTCTGGCTGCAGATAAAGTCTTAATAGTTGGTGCTTTTAATATCCATGTCGATAATGAAAAAGATGCATTGGGATCAGCATTTATAGACATTCTAAACTCTATTGGTGTTAGACAACACGTTTCAGGACCTACTCATTGTCGAAATCATACTCTAGATTTAATACTGTCACATGGAATTGATGTTGATAGTGTTGAAATTATTCAGCCAAGTGATGATATCTCAGATCATTATTTAGTTCTGTGTAAACTTCATATAGCCAAAATTGTAAATTCTACTTCTTGTTACAAGTATCGAAGAACCATCACTTCTACCACAAAAGACTGCTTTTTAAGTTATCTTCCTGATGTATCCGAATTCCTTAGCATATCCAAAACCTCAGAACAACTTGATGATGTAACAGAAACTATGGACTCTCTCTTTTCTAGCACTTTAAATACAGTTGCTCCTTTACGCTTAAGAAAGGTTAAGGAAAACAGTTTGACACCATGGTATAATGAGCATACTCGCACCCTAAAGAGAGCAGCCCGAAAAATGGAGCGCAGCTGGAGGAAAAACAAAACTAGAGGTATTTCGTATTGCTTGGCGGGAAAGTAGCATATCCTACAGAAAAGCATTAAAAACTGCTAGATCTGATTACTTTTCTTCTCTTTTAGAAGAAAAAC
>NC_068402.1:41730354-41804889 GCF_023724105.1 Carassius gibelio | reverse complement strand
CTTCGATACTTGTAACAAGAAGTAGAATTTACAATTTTGGCTATATGAAGTTTACACAGAACTAAATAATGATCTGAGATATCATCACTTGGCTGAATAATTTCAACACTATCAACATCAATTCCATGTGACAGTATTAAATCTAGAGTATGATTTCGACAATGAGTAGGTCCTGAAACGTGTTGTCTAACACCAATAGAGTTTAGAATGTCTATAAATGCTGATCCCAATGCATCTTTTTCATTATCGACATGGATATTAAAATCACCAACTATTAAGACTTTATCTGCAGCCAGAACTAACTCGGATGTAAAATCACCAAACTCTTTAATAAAGTCTGTATGGTGCCCTGGTGGCCTGTATACAGTAGCCAGTACAAACATAACAGGGGATTTATCATTAACATTGGTTTCTCTGGATAATGTTATATGAAGCACCATTACTTCAAACGAGTTATACTTGAAGCCTGCCCTCTGAGAAATCCTGAAAACGTTGTTATAAATTGAAGCAACTCCTCCCCCTTTGCCTTTTAGACGCGGCTCGTGTTTATAACAATAATCTTGGGGGGTGGACTCATTTAAAATAATGTAATCATCAGGTTTTAGCCAGGTTTCTGTCAAGCAGAGCACATCTATATTATGATCAGTTACCATATTATTTACAAAAAGTGTTTTCGTAGAAATGGATCTGATATTCAATAAGCCAATCTTTATCATTTGTTTATCCATATTGCATTTGTTTTTTTATTTGTTGAACCTCAATTAAATTGTTAACCTTAACTTGGTTTGGACGTTTTTTGTATTTTCTAGTTCGTGGAACAGACACAGTCTCTATAGTGTGATATCTAGGTGAAAGAGTCTCTATGTGCTGAGAATTAACTGACCTCTGTGACGGGAGGCAGCTAGCAGACGGTCGGTTTAGCCAGTCTGTCTGCTTCCTGACCTGGGCCCCAGTTAGTCAAGTATAAACACTAAGACTATTTGCCATATTTCTAGACAGAAGAGTGGCGCCACCCCAGGAGGGATGAAGACCATCTCTTTTAAACAGGTCAGGTCTGCCCCAAAAGCTCGTCCAATTGTCTATATAACCTATGTTATTCTGTGGGCACCACTTAGACATCCAGCCATTGAGTGATGACAATCTGCTATGCATCTCGTCACCACGGTAAGCAGGGAGGGGACCAGAGCATATTACAGTGTCTGACATCGTGCTTGCAAGTTCACACACCTCTTTAAAGTTATTTTTAGTGATCTCCGACTGGCGAAGTCGAACATCATTAGCGCCGGCATGAATAACAATCTTACTGTATTTACGTTTAGCATTAGCCAGCACTTTTAAATTTGCCAAGATGTCAGGCGCTCTAGCTCCCGGTAAACATTTGACTATGGTGGCTGGTGTCTCTATATTCACGTTCCGTACAATAGAATCACCAATAACTAGAGCACTTTCATCAGGTTTCTCAGTGGGTGCATCACTGAGTGGGGAGAACCTGTTTAATGTTTGGATCGGAACAGAAGAGCGGTGTTTTGACCCACGACTACGCTGCCTCACCGTCACCCAGTTGCCCTGCTGCAGGGGCTCTGCTGGAACCGGACAATGTACAGGAATCCCTGAGCTAGACGCATCCAAAGCCATATCTAGAGCCCTAACATTCTTACTGTCCTCAATTAAAGTTTGGATGCATGTCTCTAATTCTGAAATCTTCTCTGTCAGCCTACCTGTTTCCCTGCATTTATCACATGTGAATCCCTCATCAGCGACAGAGATAGATAAACTGTACATGTGGCAAGAGGTGCAAATAACAATTGTAGGAGAAGCCATTACTCACCGTGCTTGATGAAATATTCTTACTGCGGTTGTTTGATGAACTTGTGGAAAACTGCAGCGTGAGAGAGGAGAGGAGAGGAGAAAAGAAAACGCTAATGACAAGCTAACGAGTGCTAACGCTTTGCAGGTGTGCTGAAGTCACGTGTGCTTTGCATTTCACAATACTTCATGGTATTCTAATTAAATCATTTTTTGGAATCTTAGATCTCTCAGAACCTGACACATTGTAATGCTGAGACGGTTCTGTAAAATGTTGGCGCTGGAGACTAAATGCTCCCTGATAGTTTCACACCTAATTCACTTAACACACACACAAACACACACACACACACACACACACACACACACACACATTACCCACGGTGACAGAGGGACAGAGTGACATCAGATGTATGATAGTTTTTTAATTTTCTATCATCCATATAGTGTTGTATAGTCATGAAACTATGCATATTTCCTCAGAATGACTTGTCTTCTATGTGTACATTTTTTTGAAGTGTTTAGAAGCTGCACTTAAAAAAAATAAAAGACATTTACTGGTTACTTTTTTACTGTTATTTAAAAAAAATCACCACGACAAAACCATTCAAGCTATTCAAAATTCATCCACACCTGTACTGTAAGATACATTCTTTAAACAGTGGTAAAAGAGGATGTGGTGCTGATCCTTCAAGAGTCACTCAAAACGTATCTGTCCATAAAGCCTATAAAGAATTATTCTTAATATACAGTTCACAATACTTCAGCTTGTTATTCTAATTAAGGGAGGGTCATTTTATCTGTAAAATAGATAAAATACATATTATTTTTCTTTGAAAGATTTCTATAAATGATTTAAATCATACTTGTTTCTACAATAATTATTTAAAAGTAATCCTATAGCTCCATCTGGTGGCCATTATTGGTACTAAGAATTGCAAGCTTGATTTATATGTTATGATAGTTTTAATTTTATGCTGGCTCTTGAAAATGATAAAGCTATGAAACTTACTGTGCTTCCTTCAAATGATGACTTCTACGTATATAAAAAATTATGAAGAGTTGGAATTAAAAATTTTAAAGATATAGTAAAATAACTATTGTATTTTTTTATGTTACTTTAATAAATCGCTATGGCCACACCATTTAAGGTATCCTAAACCCATTCGCAATTTAACATCTTCAGTATATGGCTTCATGTTAAAACAGTTTGGTGTGAACTACTTGTGTCTTCTTGGAGGAGAATGAATTCATTTACAGGCTGAGTTTATCATAAATCCACAATAAAATTTCTGAGTTCTGTATCAATCAGTGTTGTTGTTTGTTTATTTTTATTTTTTTTTATTTTTCATAGGAAGATAACTGACCCTTTACTCTCCTTTTTAATAAATGTGCTTATAAACCAAGAACAAGCTATTTATAGCTGTATTTATAAACTGCTTACTACTGACTATTAATATTGAGACGAGGCTTTATGAAGCATGAACTGACTATTTACTAATGAGTGCAGTTATTATAAAGTGTTATCAATGCATTTGCTAATGTTAACAAATTAGACATTATTTTACAGTGTTATCAAATCCCTTAAATGATTTGTAAGTGTTTTGTAATGATTTTATTGACCTACAAGCCTTTGTGAAAGTTCTGCTTGCATTACAGCTTAGTCTTGATCTGTGAGCTGAACAGATTTACTGTTACATCCATGAGATTATGTAAATTCAAATACATATCATGTCACAGGATGTCAGAGGTCAGTATCAAATTAGTTTGAAATTATTATTTGCAGCACAAATAAGGTTTTTAGGATTTTAAAAAATCCCTAAAACTGTCAGAAAAGGATAAGGCCTAAGATTTCTATGTGAGTGGCTAAATTTGTTTGTTTTTATAACTATAATGCATAAACTATGAAACCATACAAAATTTATAAAAAAGTACAAGTTATTATTTTCCAATGTTTTTTATTTATTTATTTTTTTTTTTTTTTTGTGGGGATTTACATTTTAAAAAATTAGCCTACTGCAATCATTCTAAACAGCTTGAATAAAACCTGTCAATATTTATTATAGACCACTGTAACTGTGTATAATCTAACAAACAAGTTTATTATGAAAATTAAAGCATGTACACCAGATAAATTGGACGATAAAGAAATTGCTAACAATAGTATAATAGAGCATGTTTTAGGTTTTTAGGCGTTTAGATGCAGAAATGGAAAAATAAAATGTAAAATAAAATGTAATTGATTTAATTAAATATAGATTAAGTCTTGTTAGAGCAAAATAATAAATAAATACGTAAACACATTAAAAAAGCAGCCAAGATGAATGAGTTAAATTTTTTATATAGATTAAAATTGAAGACAGAAGCAGCTGGTATATGCGGTCAATTAATATTAAAATCCAGTAGATCCAGTTCAGATTTATTTCTCAACAGTTTATCTTCACGTGGCTGTTTTCGTTTATATTCGCCAAGCTATTATGTATTTTGAAATAATCTTGTCCGTGATGTGTTCGTTCTTACGACGAAATGCAGAATCCTGCAGCTCGAGAGATATATGTTATTCTGCCAGTCGCGCTTTCAAATAGTCTTGCGCACATAAACGGGTCACAAACACCTGTATTTAGCTCGTGTTGTGTTATAATGGGTGTATTGTGTGCATTTATGGCAATGATTTATTTTAAAAAGCTCTTAAACAAGAATAAATTCGTTAGTTTTGAACTTGTGACACTGTGCGCGCTGATCGGAGGCAGTGATTTCAGATAGGCAGCTGCGAATATTTCATTTTCACACAAACAGTTCAAAAACATCTTAATTTAGCTCTTGGTGTGCTCTAATTGGTGAATTGTGTGATATTGCTGCAATACTTTATTTTTAATAGCTATAAAACAAGAATAAACTCGTTTTTCTGAGCTCATCATTCCACACGCTCCTGCTCAGAGCGGTGATTCATCTCTCGTGTTTCTCACGTATCACTGACCACACATCAATTATTAATGAGCCCTGACCTGATAATAATCATATATGTTGGTTTAGCTTGTCAGTGTGAATTAAATCCAAGTATTTATTTGTATTTTAACCGACTTAAAAGTGAAACCAAAAGAGAGTCTCCTCCCTTTTTTAGTCCGGTAACTGAACCTGTAGGGGCGCTATTTCTCTCAGACAATGGAAGTCTAAGCACACACACTCAAACAGATGGACAGAGTGAGATGAGATGTCTGACAGTTTTTTAATTTTCTGTTATCCTTACAGTGTTGTAAAGTCATGAAACTATGCATATTTACTCAGAATAACTTTTTTTTCTGTATGAAAAAAGGTTTTGAAGTGTTTGGAATTTAAAAATGCAGGAAAATTAATAATTCCATCTTTACTGTCATTTAAAAAAAATCACCACGACAAAACCATCCAAGCTATCCAAAACCCATTCACAATTTAAGTTCCTCAATGTTTTTTCAACATGTAGACAAAGTTTGGTGTATATAGTGTTACTCTCCTCTGAGCAGTATGCATTAATTCACGGCTAAATGTAAAAAACAATCCACATTCAAATCAAAATAGCCGACTTCCTGTTGGTCGTAGCTGATGACTGTGAATTAGAAAGTTGTCCGTCTTGATAAGAACAATTTTTATACTGAGTTTGGTGTCTGTAGCTAAAACTAACCCCCCCACTTTTGACAAAAGGTGGCGCTATAGAGTGCCTCTTCCACGCCCTCTTATGAACTTTTGCCAGTGTCTAGCTGTCACTAATACTGATATGTGTTCTGAGTTTGATAAAATTCTAAGCATGTTATATGCCTCAAAATCACCTGAGAAGTATTCCATTTTGACATGTTGCCACGGCAACAATATTTTTAGATATCAATATCCCCCCAGCAGATTTATATCGGCTGTGTTTTAACATTATTCTGATGAAGTTTGAAGCAAATCGAGTAAAAATAAGATGCTGAATTCAAAGCATTTTGAAAAGGACACACTTCCTGCTGCCAGTTGGTGGCGCTATAACTTTGACTCCTAATAGTCACATATATGCGATCGACATCATACAATGAATAATCTGATGAAGTTTGATTAAAATTAGGAAATGTATGTGGATGGTATTAGACACTTCCTGTTTCTCAATTCTCGCCATAAATTCAACGCCTCGCTACGAGCAAACCGTTCGAGATATCAAAAATCCCCTGGCAATTTTTCATCCCCAATGTCTTGAGATCATGTTGACCGAGTTTGGTGGCAATCGAGTAAAAAACCTATGACAAGTATATCAAATTCCAGAGCATGCGCTTTTTACATAACTCTAAATAGCTGACTTCCTGTTGGGCGGAGCCTATGACAGGCAATAGGCAAGTTGTTCGGCACGATGAGATCTATATGTGTACTGAGTTTCATATTAATACGTGCAAGTATGTGTGAGCTATACATCAACATTTCTGACTGTGTTCCAGGGGGCGCCATAGAGCCCCTGTGCCACGCCCGGGTCCCAACCTCTGCAGGCTCCTAAAGGCCACAGATTCCAAAGTGTGTGCAAATTTTCAAGAGTTTTTGAGTATGTTAAGGACCTCAAAAGCCCCCACAACTTTTACGAAAAATATGAATACTAAACCTTAAATAGCCAACTTCCTTTTGGGCGGAGCCTATGACATGCAGTACGAAAGTTGTTTGGTTTAATGAGATCTACATGTGTACCGAGTTTCATGTTTCTACGTGCAAGTATGTATGATATATGGCCCTCAGTATTCCAGGGGGCGCTGTAGAGCCCCTGTGCCACGCCCGTGTATCAGTCTCTGCCCGGCCCTAATGGCCGCAGGTTTCAATCTGTGTGCCAATTTTCAAGAGTTTTCGAGCATGTTAAGGTCCCCAAAAGCCCCCGAAACCTTGAAGAAAAATAATAATAATAATAATAAATATAGCTGCAAGCAGCGATGGCGGGCTCAAGCCGCCAATGCCATCGCCACCCCGGTGGCATCAGGTAAACTGTGCCCAGCGGGCACATGCATTCACAATAGCCCTCTGGCAGTGAGGTTTTAAAGGATATGGCAGTTAAAGGGTTAATCCGAATCATCTTGACTTTAAAATCACATTCACAGAACAATATATATATATATATATATATATATATATATATATATATATATATATATATATATATATATATATACATATATATATATACATATAACTTTAGTAACACTTTACAATAAGATTTCATTTATAAACATTATGTTAACATGAACAATATTTATATAGCATTCATTCATGTCAGTTAATATTCCAAACTTAAACATTAAAACATTGTTTTATTGTGATTTTTTTCCAAGCACATTTTACCAATTCCTAACCATATAAATCTTAATAACTACCATTATTTTTTATTTAATCATTTATGAGTGCTATACAATAGTCCAGGAAAGCTGGAAGAGAAAAACTCCTTATATTCATGTGTGCAGAATTATTAGGCATGTTTTCTTTTACAGATGAAATGCGCTAAAATAGACTTTTAACTCAAACTGTAAGGTCGAAAATTATGAAATACCCATGAGAAATATCAAACACAAATGCAATACAGAAATGGATAAGTTAAGACTTGACCATTGTACAAAAATGCTGACTGGGTCATGAGGTCAGAAAAGAAGAAGAAAAAAGCAGGTCAAGAAGAACTGACAAAAATAATTGCAAAATAATTAGTAATTAATGTGAAGATTAATTTTTAGTCAATTCTGCAAGACAGACTTTTCAGGAAAGGAGGTGGAATAAAAATGAGCTCCTAAATCTTAATCCTGGATTCTGGAAGATATATTCCTCAAACCATCGAACAAGAGGAGGTGGTGCTGGTCCTTCACGAGTCACTCTAATCTGTTCATAAAGCCTATATATAAAGACTTAATATATAGTATTTCACAATACTTCATGGTATTCTAATTAAATCATTTTTTGGAATCTTAAGTCTCTCAGAGCCTGACACCGAGTAATTCTGGAGACTCCAGGAAAGTGGCAGTTCTGTAAAATGTTGGCGCTGGAGACTAAATGCACCCTGATAGTTTCACACCTAGTTCACTTAACACACACACACACACACACACACACACATTACCCACAGTGACAGTGGGACTGAGTGACATCAGATGTATGATAGTTTTTTTTAATTTTCTATCATCCATACAGTGTTGTATAGTCATGAAACTATGGTCATGAGACCAGTCATTCTGAGGAAATATGCCTCAGAATGACTGGTCTTCTATGTGTACATTTTTTTTTTTTTAAGTGTTTAGAAGCTGCACTTTAAAAAAATAAAAAGACATTTACTGGTTCCTTTTTTACTATTATTTCAAAAAATCATCACGGCAAAACCATTCAAGCTATCCAAAATTCATTCACACCTATTCTGTAAGATTAATTCTTTAAACAGTGGTAAAAGAGGATGTGGTGCTGAACCTTCAAGAGTCACTCAAAACGTTATCTGTCCATAAAGCCTATAAATAATTATTCTTAATATACAGTTCAAAATACTTCAGCTTGTTATTCTAATTAAGTGAGGGTCATTTTATCAGTAAAATATATACAATTCATTTTTTTTAAAGATTTCTATAAATGATTTAAATCATACTCGTTTCTACAATAATTATTTAAAAGTAATCCTATAGCTCCCTCTGTTGGCCATTATTGGTACTAAGAATTGCAAGCTTGATTTATAAGTTATGATAGTTTACATTTTATGCTGGCTCTTGAAAATGATAAAGCTATGAAACTTACTGTGCTTCCTTCAAATGAGGACGTCTACTTATATAAAAAAATATGAAGATTTAGAATGAAAAATTGTAAAGATATAGTAAAATAACTATTGTATTTTTTTATGTTACTTTAATAAATCTCTATGGCAACACCATTTAAGCTATCCTAAACCCATTCACAATTTAACATCTCAGTATATTGGCATCATGTTGAAAAAGGAGTATGGAGTAGTATGAGTAGGAGTATGAATTCATTTGCAGGCTTTATCATAAATCCACAATAAAATTTCTGAGTTCTGTATCAATCTGTGTTGTTGTTTGTTTATTTTTATCTTTTATTTTTCATAGGAAGATAACTTACTCTCATTTTTAATAAATGTGCTTATAAACCAAGGACAAGCTATTTATAGCTGTATTTATAAACTGCTTACTACTGACTATTGATATTGGGACAAGGCTTTATAAAGCATGAACTGACTATTTAATAATGAGTGCAGTTATTATAAAGTGTTATCAATGAATTTGCTAATGTTAACAAATTAGACATTATTTTACAGTGTTATCAAATCCTTAAATGACTCATAAGCATTTGTGAAAGTTCTGCTTGCATTACAGCTTAGTATTGATCTGTGAGCTGAACAGATTTACTGTTACATCCATGAGATTATGTAAATTAAAATAAATATAATGTCACAGGATGTCATAGGTCAGCATCAAATTAGTTTGAAATTATTATTTGCAGCACAAATAAGGTTTTTTTAGGATTTTTAAAAATCCCTAAAACTGTCAGAAAAAGGTTAAGGCCTAAGCTATTTCTATGTGAGTGGCTAATTTTATTTTTGTTTTTATAATTGTAATACACAAACTATGAAATTATACAAAATGTATAAAAAGATAAATAAATAAATACGCACACATTAAAAAAGCAGCCAAGTCGAATGAGTTTCCTTTTTTATATAGATTAAAATTGAAGACAGAAACAAGTGGTAAATGTGGTCACTTTAATATTCAAATCCAGTAGATCCAGTTTATGTTCACGTGGCTGTTTTCGTTTATATTCGCCAAGCTATTATGTATTTTGAAATAATCTTGTCCGTTATGTGTTCGTTCGTACGACGAAAGCCAGAATCCTGCAGCTCGAGAGATATGTTATTCTGCCAGTCGCGCTTTCAAATAGTCTTGCACACTTAAACAGGTCACAAACACCTGCATTTAGCTCTTGTTGTGTTACAATGGGTTTATTGTGTGCATTTGTGGTAATATTTTATTTAAAAAAGCTCTTAAACAAGAATAAATTCGTTTGTTTTGAGCTCGACACTGTACGCGCTGATCGGAGGCGGTGATTTCAGATAGGCAGCCACAAATATTTCATTTTCACACAAACAGTTCAAAAACATCTTAATTTAGCTCTTGGTGTGTTCTAATTGGTTGATTGTGTGATATCGCTGTAATAATTTATTTTTAAAAGCTTTAAAACAGGAATAAATTCGTTTTCTCTGAGCTCTTTACTCCAGACGCTCGTGATCACAACGGTGATTCATCTCTCCTATTTCTCACGTATCTCTGGCCAGAAATAATTTATCCATGAGCCCTGAACCGGTAATAATCAGATATGTTGGTTTAGCTTGTCAGTGTGAATTAAATCTAAGTATTTGTTTGTATTTTTAACCGATTTAAAAGTGAAAGTAAAAGTTCGGGAATTGAACCTGTAGGGGCGCTATTTCTCTCAGACAATGGAAGTCTGAAGCACATATACTCAAACTGAGGGACAGAGTGAGATGAGATGTCTGACAGTTTTTTAATTTTCTGTTATCCATACAGTGTTGTAAAGTCGTGAAACTATGCATATTTCCTCAGAATGACTTTTTCATCTGTATGAAAAAATTATTTGACGTGTTTGGAAGCTGCAATTTAAAAATACAATAATGATTCCCTTTGTAAGGTCATTTAAAAAAATCACCACGGCAAAACCATTCAAGCTATCCAAAATCCATTCACAATTTAAGTTCCTATCAGAAATACTGATGTGTGTTCAGAGTTTTGTGAAATTCTAAGTATGTTATTTGCCTCAAAATCACCTGAGAAGTATTCCAGTTTGACATGTTGCCACGCCAACAATTTTTTAGATATCAATATCCCCCTTGCAGATTTATATCGGCTGTGTTTTAACATTATTCTGATGAAGTTTGAAGCAAATCGAGTAATAATAAGATGCTGAATTCAAATCATTTTGAAAATGACACACTTCCTTCTGCCAGTTGGTGGCGCTATAACTTTGACTCCTAATAGTCACATATATGCGATCGACATCATACAACGAATAATCTGATGAAGTTTGATTAAAATCAGGAAATGTATGTGGACGGTATTAGACACTTCCTGTTTCTCATTTCTCGCCATAATTTCAACGCCTCGGCACGAGCGAACCGTTCGAGATATCAAAAATCCCCTGGCAATTTTTCATCCCCAGTGTCTTGAGATCATGTTGACCAAGTTTGGCGGCAATCGAGAAAAAAACCTATGACAAGTATTTCAAATTCCAGAGCATGCGCTTTTTACATAAATCTAAATAGCTGACTTCCTGTTGGGTGGAGCCTATGACATGCAATACGAAAGTTGTTCGGCACGATGAGATCTATATGTGTACTGAGTTTCATATGAATATGTGCAAGTATGTGTGAGCTATACATCAACATTTCTGACTGTGTTCCAGGGGGCGCCGTAGAGCCCCTGTGCCACGCCCGGGTCCCAGCCTCTGCAGGCTCCTAAAGGCCACAGATTCCAAAGTGTGCGCAAATTTTCAAGAGTTTTTGAGTATGTTAAGGACCCCAAAAGCCCCCACAACTTTGACGAAAAATTTGAATACTAAACCCTAAATAGCCAACTTCCTGTTGGGCGGAGCCTATGATATGCAATACAAAAGTTGTTTGGATTGATGAGATTTATATGTGTACCGAGTTTCATACGTCTACGAGCAAGAATGTATGATATATGGCCCTCCATATTCCAGGGGGCGCTGTAGAGCCCCTGTGCCACGCCCGTGTATCAGTCTCTGCCCGGCCCTAATGGCCGCAGGTTCCAATCTGTGTGCCAATTTTCAAGACTTTTTAAGCACGTTAAGGGCCCCAAAAGCCCCCGAGACGTTGGAAAAATAATAATAATAATAATAATAATAATAATAATAATAATAATAATAATAAAAAATAATCCTAAGGAAAACAATAGGCCTCTCGCCCTTTGGGCTTGAGCCCTAATAACAAATAATCCTAAGGAAAACAATAGGGCTCTCGCCCTCCAGGCTTGAGCCCTAATAATAATAATAATAATAATAATAATAATAATAATAATAATAATAATAATAATAATAATAATAATAATCCTAAGGAAAACAATAGGGCTCTCGCCCTCCAGGCTTGAGCCCTAAATATAGCTGCAAGCAGCGATGTCGGGCTCAAGCCATCAGTGCAATGCCACCCCGGTGGCATCGGGAAAGCTGTGCCCAGCGGGCATAAGCATTTACAGTAACCTTCTGACAATCAAGTTTTGAGGGATGGGGCAGTTAAAGGGTTAATCCGACCAATCTAGACTTTGAAATCACATACACAGAACAATATATATATAACTTTAGTAACACTTTATTTTTATATTTATAAAAAATGTATAAGGTGTGCATTGTAGCTGACACCTATATGAACACATTACAATTGTTTTATGACTGCAAGTCTTTCTTCTCAAATGCTATTGAGCTTCAAATTTGCATTTGAGCCCATGTGAAAAAGTAGCATAATTTACATATGACTTACAGTTTGTTGTAATAAATATCAAACATTCAAATTAATTGTGCATTATAGCTGTCACCTAGATGAACAATTACAGTTGTTTTTATGACTGTAAGTCATTCTCTTCAAATGCTACTGACGTTAGAAAAGTGTATAACAATATCACATGTAACTTTAGAGACCGGCCCTAAATTTGAGACTCTCGAATGTCCAATGTCAAGACAACTTTATGCCTGTTTTTTTTTCTTTAGTTTTCTTTTCTCTGTGCCGGATTGCTGATGTCCTATACCCAGGCATAGATGTCTATCCATCAATTGCGAACATTCAGCCGCAAACATGAGGTGTGAGCGGTCGCGAGTACAGATGGGAGAATGGCGCATGTTTTTTTTTTTTTGAGCAACTGGGATGGTGCCCCCTCTGGGAGTTGGTGCCCTACGAAGACTGCATACTCTGCATATAGAGAGCGGCAGTACTATCTGGAAGATATATTCCTCAAACCATCGTACAAGAGAAGGTGATGCTAATCCTTCAAGAATCGCTCAAAAGCTATTCAAGTGTACAGTTTCCTTTTATTGCATCTTGAAATAAATATTTCTGAATTCTGAATCAAACTGGGTTTTGTTTATTCATTTATTTAATAAGACAACTGAGACTTTAATCTATTTTGTAATATATGTGCTTTTAAACCAAGAACAATTTATTTATAGATGTATTACTGCTTAATAATGACTATTATTAAGGGAAAAGGCTTTATAATCATGAACTATTTACTAATGCTTAGCTATTGAGTGCAGTTATTATAAAGTGTTACCAATGCATTTACTAATGTTAACAAATTAGACATTATTTTACAGTGTTACCAAATCCTTAAATAATTTATTAGTGTTTTGTAATGATTTTAATGACCTATAAGCATTTGTGAAATAGTTTTGCTTGCATTGCAGCTTTATCTGTCAGTTGAAGAGTTTTACTGTTACATCCATGAGATTAATAAATGTCATGTCACGTCACAGGTTGTCATAGGTCAGCATCAAATGAGTTTGAAATTATTATTTGCAGCACAAATAAGGATTCTTAGGATGTTTTTAAATCCCTAAAACTGTCAGAAAAGGATAAGACCTAAGAGATTTCTTAACCTGTAATGAAAGGAAAAAACACCACCATTAGCAACAACAAAAACAATAACAATTTAAAATACAGATTTTTTTTTTCCTGATTATTAAAGGGATGATTAGGTCTCTCTCTCTCTCTCTCTCTCTCTCTCTCTCTCTCTCTCTCTCTCTCTCTCTCTCTCTCTGTCAGACAGCCCCTCCCTACAATCCACACACACTGTCAGTCACCAAACATTCACAGTCACCAACCCCCTCACACTCCCCCTCCCTCTCCCCCTCCCTTTCCTCACACAGACAGAGTGGCCAGAGTGAGATCATGTCAGTTGAGAAGTCTGACAGTTTTTTAATTTTCTGTTATCCATACAGTGTTGTAAAGTCATGAAACTATGCATATTTCCTCATAATGATTTGATCTTTGTATGAAAAAATGCTTTGAAGTGTTTGGAAGCTGCAATTTAAACATACAAGACAAATAATGTTTCCCTTTTTACTGTCATTTCAAAAAATCACCACGACAAAACCGTTCAAGCTAACCAAAATCCGTTCGCAATTTAAGTTCCTCAATGTTTGTTCTTCATGTTGACAAAGTTTGGTGTGTATAGTGTACTTCCCCTGTGAGGAGTATGCATTAATTCACAACTGTAAAATCTCAAAAATACACATTCAAATCAAAATAGCCGACTTCCTGTTGATCGTAGCTTATGACTGTGAATTAGAAAGTTGTCCGACTTGATTAGAACAATTTATGTACCAAGTTTGGTGTCTGTAGCTTAAACTAACCCCCCCACTTTTGACAAAAGGTGGCGCTATAGAGTGCCTCCTTCACGCCCTTTTAAAAGCTTTTGCCATTGTCTAGCTATCAATAATACCGATATGTGTTTTGACTTTCATGTAAATCTGAGCTTGTTATCTGCCTCAAACTCACCATAACAGAATATTCAAGTTTGACACGTTGCTATGGCAACACTATATTAGATATCAATATCCCCACAACAGATTTTCATCGGCCTTGTTTTGTCATTATTCTGATGAAGTTTGCAGCAAATCGAGTAAAAATAAGATGCTGAATTCAAAGCATTTTGAAAATGACACACTTCCTGCTGCCAGTTGGTGGCGCTATAACGTTGACTCTTAATAGTCACATATATACGATTGGTATCATACAGCGAACAGTTTGATCAAACTCAGGCAATGTATGTGGATGTTATTAGGCATTTCCTGTTTCTCATTTATTGCTCTAATTTCAACGCCTCGCCACGAGCAAACCGTTCGAGGAAATTTTTCATCCCCAATGTCTTGAGATCATGTTGACCGAGTTTCGTGGGAATCAAGTAAAAAACCTATGACAAGTATATTAAATTCCAGAGCATGCTTTTTTCAAACAGCCCTGAATAGCTGACTTCCTGTTGGGCGGAGCCTATGACATAGAGCACGAAAGTTGTTCAGCTCAATGAGATCTATAAGTGTACTGAGTTTCATATAAATACATGCAAGCGTGTGTGAGCTATGGTTCAAGATTTCTGACGGTGTTCCAGGGGGCGCCACGCCCAGGTCCCAGTCTCTGTGGCATCCTGATGGCCGCAGATTCCAATGTGTGTGCAAATTTTCAAGAGTTTTTGAGCATGTTAAGGCCCCCAAAAATGCCCGAAAGTTTTAAAAAAAAAATAAAAAAAAAAATAATAAGAATAATAATAAGAATAATCCTTAGGATATTCGCCCCTTCGGGCTTGAGCCCTAAATATAGCTGCAAGCAGCGATGGCGGGCTCAAGCCACCAATGCCATCGCCACCCCGGTGGCATCAGGTAAACTGTGCCCAGCGGGCACATGCATTCACAATATCCCTCTGGCAGTGAGGTTTTAAAGGATATGGCAGTTAAAGGGTTAATCCGAATCATCTAGACTTTAAAATCACATTCACAGAACAATATATATATATATAACTTTAGTAACACTTTACAATAAGATTTCATTTATAAACATTATGTTAACATGAACAATATTTATATAGCATTCATTCATGTCAGTTAATATTCCAAACTTAAACATTAAAACATTGTTTTATTGTGATTTTTTTCCAAGCACATTTTACCAATTCCAAACCATATCAATCTTAATAACTACCATTATTTTTTATTTAATCATTTATGAGTGCTATACAATAGTCCAGGAAAGCTTGAAGAGAAAAACTCCTTATATTCATGTGTGCAGAATTATTAGGCATGTTTTCTTTTACAGATGAAATGCGCTAAAAAAGAGTTTTAACTCAAACTGTTTTAACTCAAAGTCGGAAATTATGAAATACCCATGAGAAATATCAAACACAAATGCAATACAGAAATGGATAAGTTAGGACTTGACCATTGTACAAAAATGCTGACTAGGTCAGAAAAGAAGAAGAAAAAAAAACAGGTCAAGAAGAACTGACAAAAATAATTGCAAAATAATTAGGAATTAATGTGAAGATTAATTTTTAGTCAATTCTGCAAGACAGACTTTCAGGAAAGGAGGTGGAATAAAAATGAGCTCCTAAATCTTAATCCCGGATTCTGGAAGATATCTTCCTCAAACCATCGGACAAGAGGAGGTGGTGCTGGTCCTTCACGAGTCACTCTAATCTGTTCATAAAGCCTATATATAAAGTCTTTATATATAGTATTTCACAATACTTCATGGTATTCTAATTAAATCATTTTTTGGAATCTTAGATCTCTCAGAACCTGACACATTGTAATTCTGAGACTCCAGGAAAGTGGCAGTTCTGTAAAATGTTGGTGCTGGAGACTAAATGCTCCCTGATAGTTTCACACCTAATTCACTTAACACACACACACACACACACACACACATTACCCACAGTGACAGAGGGACAGAGTGACATCAGATGTATGATAGTTTTTTTAATTTTCTATCATCCATATAGTGTTGTATAGTCATGAAACTATGCATATTTCCTCAGAATGACTTGTCTTCTATGTGTACATTTTTTTGAAGTGTTTAGAAGCTGCACTTAAAAAAAATAAATGACATTTACTGGTTACATTTTTACTGTTATTTCAAAAAATCACCACGACAAAACCATTCAAGCTATTCAAAATTCATCCGCACCTGTACTGTAAGATACATTCTTTAAACAGTGGTAAAAGAGGATGTGGTGCTGATCCTTCAAGAGTCACTCAAAACGTATCTGTCCATAAAGCCTATAAAGAATTATTCTTAATATACAGTTCACAATAATTCAGCTTGTTATTCTAATAAAGTGAGGGTCATTTTATCAGTAAAATACATAAAATTCATATTATTTTTCTTTGAAAGATTTCTATAAATGATTTAAATCATAATTGTTTCTACAATAATTATTTAAAAGTAATCCTATAGCTCCATCTGGTGGCCATTATTGGTACTAAGAATTGCCAGCTTGATTTATAAGTTATGATAGTTTTAATTTTATGCTGGCTCTTGAAAATGATAAAGCTATGAAACTTACTGTGCTTCCTTCAAATGATGACTTCTACGTATATAAAAAATTATGAATAGTTGGAATTAAACATTTTAAAGATATAGTAAAATAACTATTGTATTTTTTTATGTTACTTTAATAAATCGCTATGGCCACACCATTTAAGGAATCCTAAACCCATTCGAAATTTAACATCTTCAGTATATGGCTTCATGTTAAAACAGTTTGGTGTGAACTACTTGTGTCTTCTTGGAGGAGAATTAATTCATTTACAGGCTGAGTTTATCATAAATCCACAATAACATTTCTGAGTTCTGTATCAATCTGTGTTGTTGTTTGTTTATTTTTATTTTATTTATTTTTCATAGGAAGATAACTGACCCTTTACTCTCCTTTTTAATAAATGTGCTTATAAACCAAGAACAAGCTATTTATAGCTGTATTTATAAACTGCTTACTACTGACTATTAATATTGGGACAAGGCTTTATAAAGCATGAACTGACTATTTACTAACGAGTGCAGTTATTATAAAGTGTTATCAATGCATTTGCTAATGTTAACAAATTAGACATTATTTTACAGTGTTATCAAATCCCTTAAATTATTTGTAAATGTTTTGTAATGATTTTATTGACCTACAAGCATTTGTGAAAGTTCTGCTTGTATTACAGCTTAGTCTTGATCTGTGAGCTGAACAGTTTTACTGTTACATCCATGAGATTATGTAAATTCAAATAAATATCATGTCACAGGATGTCAGAGGTCAGTATCAAATTAATTTGAAATTATTATTTGCAGCACAAATAAGGTTTTTTAGGATTTTTAAAAATCCCTAAAACTGTCAAAAAAGGATAAGGCCTAAGATTTCTATGTGAGTGGCTAAATTTATTTGTTTTTATAACTATAATGCATAAACTATAAAATTATACAAAATGTATAAAAAAGTACAACAGTTATTCTTTTCCAATGTTTTAAATTTTTTTTTTTTTTTTTTTTTTTTGGGGGATTTACATTTTAAAAAATTAGCCTACTGCATTCATTCTAAACAGCTTGAATAAAACCTGTTAATATTTATTATAGACCACTGTAACTGTATAATCTAACAGACAAGTTTATTATGAAAATAAAAGTGTACACCAGATAAATTGGATGATAAAGAAATTGCTAACAATAGTATAATAGAGCATGTTTTAGGTTTTTAGGCGTTTAGATGCAGAAATGGACAAATCAAATGTAAAATAAAATGTAATTGATTTAATTAAATATAGATTAAGTCTTGTTAGAGCAAAATAATAAATAAATACGTAAAAAAGCAGCCAAGATGAATGAGTTTAATTTTTTATATAGATTAAAATTGAAGACAGAAGCAGCTGGTATATGCGGTCACTTAATATTAAAATCCAGTAGATCCACTTCAGATTTATTTCTCAACAGTTTATGTCCACGTGGCTGTTTTCGTTTATATTCGCCAAGCTATTATGTATTTTGAAATAATCTTGTCCTTGATGTGTTCGTTCGTACGACGAAAGGCAGAATCCTGCAGCTCGAGAGATATTCTGCCAGTCGCGTTTTCAAATAGTCTTGCACACTTAAACGGGTCACAAACACCTGCATTTAGCTCTTGTGTTATAATGGGTGTATTGTGTGCATTTATGGCAATATTTTATTTGAAAAAACTCTTACACAAGAATAAATTCGTTTGTTTTGAACTTGTGACACTGTACGCGCTGATCGGAGGCGATGATTTCAGATAGGCAGCCGCGAATATTTCATTTTCACACAAACAGTTCAAAAACATCTGAATTTAGCTCTTGGTGTGTTCTAATTTGTGAATTGTGTGATATCGCTTTAATATTTTATTTGTTAAAGCTATAAAACAAGAATAAACTCGTTTTTTCTGAACTCGTCATTCCACACGCTCATGCTCAGAGCGGTGATTCATCTCTCGTGTTTCTCACGTATCACTGACCACACATCAATTATTAATGAGCCCTGACCCGGTAATAATCATATATGTTGGTTTAGCTTGTCAGTGTGAATTAAATCTAAGTATTTATTTGTATTTTAACCGATTTAAAAATGAAACTAAAAGAGAGTCTCCTCCCTTTCAGTCGAATTTCCCTTTCAGGAATTGAACCTGTAGGGGCGCATTTTCTCTCAGACAATGTAAGTCTCAGCACATAATACTCAAACAGAGGGACAGAGTGAGATGAGATGTCTGACAGTTTTTTAATATTCTGTTATCCATACAGTGTTGTAAAGTCGTGAAACTATCCATATTTACTCAGAATGACTTTTTTTTTTGTATGAAAAAAGGTTTTGAAGTGTTTGGAATTTAAAAATGCAGGACAATTAATAATTCCATTTTTACTGTCATTTAAAAAAATCACCACGACAAAACCGTTCAAGCTATCCAAAATCCTTTGGCAATTTAAGTTGTTTAAAATGTTTTGGCATCATGTAGACAAAGTTTGGTGTGTATAGTGTTACTCTCCTCTGAGCAGTATGCATTAAATCACAGCTAAATGTAAAAAAAAATCCACATTCAAATCAAAATAGCTGAATTCCTGTTGATCGTAGCTGATGACTGTGAATTAGAAAGTTGTCCATCTTGATAAGAACAATTTTTGTACCGAGTTTGGCGTCTGTAGCTAAAACTAACCCCCCCACTTTTGACAAAAGGTGGCGCTATAGAGTGCCTCTTCCACGCCCTCTTATGAACTTTTGCCAGTGTCTAGTTATCATAAATACTGATATGTGTTCTGAATTTCATGAAATTCTAAGTATGTTATATGCCTTAAAATCACCTGAGAATTATTCAAGTTTGACATGTTGCCACGGCAACAATATTTTTAGATATCAATATCCCCCTAGCAGATTAATATAGGCTGTGTTTTAACATGATTCTGATGAAGTTTGAAGCAAATCGAGTAAAAATAAGATGCTGAATACAAAGCATTTTGAAAATGACACACTTCCTGCTGCCAGTTGGTGGCGCTATAACTTTGACTCCTAATAGTCACATATATGCGATCGACATCATACAAAGAATAATCTGATGAAGTTTGATTAAAATCAGGAAATGTATGTGGATGGTATTAGACACTTCCTGTTTCTAATTTCTCGCCATAATTTCAACGCCTCGCCACGAGCAAACCGTTTGAGATATCAAAAATCCCCTGGCAATTTTTCATCCCCAGTGTCTTGAGATCATGTTGACCGAGTTTGGCGGCAATCGAGTAAAAAACCTATGACAAGTATTTCAAATTCCAGAGCATACGCTTTTTACATAACTCTAAATAGCTGACTTCCCGCAAGTTGTTTGGCACAATGAGATCTATATGTGTACTGAGTTTCATATTAATACGTGCAAGTATGTGTGAGCTATACATCAACATTTATGACTGTGTTCCAGGGGGCGCTGTAGAGCCCCTGTGCCACGCCCAGGTCCCAGCCTCTGCAGGCTCCTTAAGGCCACAGATTCCAAAGTGTGCGCAAACTTTCAAGAGTTTTTGAGTATGTTAAGGACCCCAAAAGCCCCCACAACTTTGACGACAAATATGAATAATAAACCCTAAATAGCCAACTTCCTGTTGGGCGGAGCCTATGATATGCAATACGAAAGTTGTTTGTATTGATGAGTTCTATATGTGTACCGAGTTTCGTGCGTCTACGTGCAAGTATGTATGATATATGGCCCTCCATATTCCAGGGGGCGCTGTAGAGCCCCTGTGCCACGCCCGTGTATCAGTCTCTGCCCAGCCCTAATGGCCGCAGGTTCCAATGTGTGTGCCAATTTTCAAGACTTTTTAAGCATGTTAAGGGCCCCAAAAGCCCCCGAAACCTTGAAGAAAAATAATAATAATAAATAATAATAATAACAAATAATCCTAAGGAAAACAATAGGGCTCTCGCTCTCCAGGCTTGAGCCCTAAATATAGCTGCAAGCAGCGATGGCGGGCTCAAGCCGTCAGTGCAACACCACCCCGGTGGCATCGGGAAAACTGTGCCCAGCGGGCATAAGCATTTACAGTAACCCTCTGGCAATCAAATTTTAAGGGATATGGCAGTTAAAGGGTTAATCCGACCCGTTTAGACTAGACTTTTCCCTAAATTTGAGACTCTCGAATGTCCAATGTCAAGCCAACTTTATGCCTGTTTTTGTTTTGTTTTTTACTTTATTTTTCTTTTCTCTGTGCCGGATTGCTGATGTCTTTTACCCGGGCATAGATGTCCATCCATCAATTACGAACATTCATCCGCAAATGTCCGAGCGGTCGCGAGCGCGGATGGGAGAATGGGGCATGTTTTTTTTTTTTTTGAGCTACTGGGATGGTGCCCCCTCTGGGAGTTGGTGCCCTACGAAAACTGCGTATTCTGCATATAGAGAGCGGCGGTACTATCTGGAAGATATATTCCTCAAACCGTCGTACAAGAGGAGGTGATGCTAGTACTTCAAGAATCTCTCAAAACCTATCTGTTCATAAAGCCTATATATAAAGTCTTAATATAGTATTCCACAATATGTTGTGCTATTCTAATATTATTGTGGTTTTTTATTGACATTGTTTTTTGCTGTTATTTTTTGTTTTAATATTGTTACTGTTGTTACTTGTTGTACGGTGACCTTGAGTGGTTTGAAAGGCGCCTTAAATAAAATGCATTATTATTATTATTATTATTATTATTAGCTGTACACTGTCACGGTTTTACGCTGCCTGAAGGAATACGGAGTCGAGGATAAACGGAATAAGGCTTTTAATATATACCATTCATGGAGCACAGCGATAGACACACGTAAGTGAGTGATTTAGTCACAAGTGAGGAGACCCGACCAAACAGAACTGAAAGGTAAAGGCTTATGTACAGAGGATAATGGGGAAACACAGGTGGATGGAATAACTAAATTAACAGGGACATGGAACACATGAGGAAGATAATAGTCACACCTGGGAACTAATCAAACTCAACACCGAAGACACAAACTGGGTCACGGGCAAAAACACACTAAATGAGTCCAGGTGTGACAGTACTCCCCCCTCCCGGCAGGTGCGTCCTCGCACCGTAGAAACAACCGAGGGAGGCGTGGGTGGGAACTTGGGAGGAGGTTCCGGTGGAGGACAGACTCCCAGGAGGGGGCCAGCAGACAGGGACCACGGAGGAAGGAGCCAGGGAGGAGACAGGAGCAGGAGGAGCCAGATGGTCCACCAGAGACCAGCCAGGACGGAGATCCAAGGTGGAGTCGACGCCGGGAGGAGCCATGGTGAAGGAGGGGTCAACGACACCAGGGGGCCGACAGGTGGAGACTGCACCGGTGGGTGAGGAGCCCAAGATGGAGCAGCACAGCCGCAGAGCCAGGGGGACGTCGAGGTTCCGGAGGGCCTAGGTGGAGCAGAAGGCTCAGGCGACCAAGGCGGAGGCGGGGTCCTGGCAGACCGCTGTGGAGCCGGAGCGACCGAGGATGGAGGTGGAACCGGAGGGAAGGAGGAGCCTGACAGAGCCGGAGGGATGGAAAGACGAGGTGGAACCGGAGGAGTGGAGTCCCGAGGCGGCGGATGGTCGACGACTGACCAAGGTGGAGCCGGAGGGACGAGGGAGCCCGGTGGAGCAGGTGGGATGACAGGCCACGGTGGAGATGAGGGAGCTAAGAGCCAAGGCGGAGCCGCTGGGTCGAAGGACCGAGGAGGAGTCCAGGGCTCGGAGGCTGGAGGCGGAGACAGGGCCTTAACACGCCCTGAAAGGCAGAGCTGGAGACTGGCAGTCCAGCGGCGAACCACCGCGCCCCGATGGCGCGGACTGAGGGTGAGCTGCGGGACTGACTGGCACCAGCAGGGATGACGAGGAACTGGCTGGTCTAGGAGGAGGAGAGAGGAGAAGGATGGGAGGAAGGACAGGAGGATCAGGACTGGACGGAACCAGCGAAAGTGGAGCAGAGGGACCAGCAGGTCCTGGAGGAGGTGGGAGAGGGAGGCCGGGAGGGAACACAGGAGATACAGAAGATTCAGAGCTGGGCGGAACCAGCGGACACACAGAAGATTCAGGGCTGGGCGGAACCAGCGGAGACACAGAAGATTCAGGGCTGGGCAGAACCAGCGGAGACACAGAAGATTCAGGGCTGGGCGGAACCAGCGGAGAGACAGAAGATTCAGGGCTGGGCGGAACCAGCGGAGAGACAGAAGATTCAGGGCTGGGCGGAACCAGCGGAGACACAGAAGATTCAGAGCTGGGCGGAACCAGCGGAGACACAGAAGATTCAGAGCTGGGCGGAACCAGCGGAGACACAGAAGATTCAGAGCTGGGCGGAACCAGCGGAGACACAGGAAACTCAGGGCTGGGCGGAACCAGCGGAGAAACAGAAAATTCAGGGCTGGGCGGAACCAGCGGAGAAACAGGAAACTCAGGGCTGGGTGGAACCAGCGGAGAAACAGGAAACTCAGGGCTGGGCGGAACCAGCGGAGAAACAGGAAACTCAGGGCTGGGCGGAACCAGTGGAGAAACAGAAAATTCATGGCTGGATGGAACCAGCGGAAATGGAGCAGAGGAAATGACTGGAGGAGGTAGGAGTGGGAGACTGAGAGGGTATACAGGGGAATCAGGGCTGGACGGAACCAGCGGGGAAACAGGAAAATTAGGGATTACCTCCATAGACCAGTCCATCAGATCCAGAACTTGCTCCATATGACCTTCAGAGACTGTATACAGCTCACCCAAAGTCGCAGGAGTGTGGGCAGGGCTTTCCTCCACGCCCTCGATCTCCACGAGGACTCCCACGATGCACGGTGTGGCCGGCTCACACACCTGGTCAGTCGCGCTCTCGAGATCCTGTTCCCTGTCAGTGGATGGCTCGGGCTCTGCGGTGGGCTCTGGCTCCGTGCGGCGTGATGGTGGCTGGCTGGTCTCTGGGTCGGGAGTGGGACTGGCGAGATCCTCTATCGGGCAGATGGTGAAAGGTGAGCCATTTCTCGCCAGAGTCCACTCCACGAATGCGGCTAAATCCTCCCGAGGACCATCTTCGGGCGACAACGCTCTGCACTTGGAGTTCAGGCTGGTGTTGTAGAAGGTGCAGAGCGCGTCGTCCGGGTAGCTGGTGGCATTAGCTAATAGAAGAAACTGTCTGGTATGGTCCTCGAGAGAACGTCCTTCCTGCTTCAGCAGGAGGATGAGGAATTCGGGACGATAGAGGGGATCCATAGAAACTAAGAAAAGAAAAGACTATGAAAAAACGAAAGCAAAACGGAGGGAAAGACACGCGGTTTTAAACTTTCTTTTTTTGTTCGGGTCTTCTGTCACGGTTTTACGCTGCCTGAAGGAATACGGAGTCGAGGATAAACGGAATAAGGCTTTTAATATATACCATTCATGGAGCACAGCGATAGACACACGTAAGTGAGTGATTTAGTCACAAGTGAGGAGACCCGACCAAACAGAACTGAAAGGTAAAGGCTTATGTACAGAGGATAATGGGGAAACACAGGTGGATGGAATAACTAAATTAACAGGGACATGGAACACATGAGGAAGATAATAGACACACCTGGGAACTAATCAAACTCAACACCGAAGACACAAACTGGGTCACGGGCAAAAACACACTAAATGAGTCCAGGTGTGACATACACTTGATAAAAAAATTAAATATTAACTTATGCAATTGTATATATATATATATATATATATATATATATATATATATATATATATATATATATATATATATATATATAGTGTACAGTTTTCTTTTATTGCATCTTGAAATAAATGTTTCTGAGTTCTGTGTTTGTTTATTTTTTTTATATATTTTTTTTTTAGGAAGATTACAGCCTTTAATCTCCTCAAAATAAATGTGCATATAAACCATGAACAATTTAATTATAGCTGTATTTATAAAATGCTTACTAATGACTATTAATTTTGGGAGTAGGCTAGCAACAGTTGATGTTGAGGCCTAAGATATTTCTTAAGCTGTAATGATGAAAAAACAACAACAACACCAAATTGCTTTTTTTTCTGCTGGTGATTAAAGAGATGATTAAGTCTCCCTCCCTCTCTCTCTCTCTCTCTCTCTCTCTCTGACACCAAGCCCATCCCCTCTCCCACACATTCACACAAACTCAGCACACACACTTAACACACACACACTTAACACACAAACACACACACACACACACACACACACACACATTACCCAGAGGGACAGTGACATCAGATGTATGGTAGTTTTTTTAATTTTCTATCATCCATATAGTGTTGTATAGTCATGAAACGATGCATATTTCCTCAGCATGACTTGTCTTCTATGTGTACATTTTGTTGAAGTGTTTAGAAGCTGCACTTAAAAAAATAAAAGACATTTACTGGTTCCTTTTTTACTGTTATTTCAAAAAATCACCATGACAAAACCATTCAAGCTATCCAAAATTAATTCGCACCTGTTCTGTAAGATAAATTCTTTAAACAGTGGTAAAAGAGGATGTGATGCTGATCCTTCAAGAGTCACTCCAAGCTTATCTGTCCATAAAGCCTATAAAGAATTATTCTTAATACACAGTATTTCACAATACTTCAGCATATTATTCTAATTAAGTGAGGGTCATTTTATCAGTAAAATACATATTATTTTTCTTTGAAAGATTTCTATAAATGATTTAAATCATACTTGTTTCTACAATAATTATTTAAAAGTAATCATATAGCGCCATCTGGTGGCCATTATTGGTACTAAGAATTGCAAGCTTGATTTATATGTTATGATAGTTTTAATTTTAAGCTGGCTCTTGAAAATGATAAAGCTATGAAACTTACTGTGCTTCTTTCAAATGATGACTTCTACGTATATAAAAAATTATGAAGAGTTGGAATGAAGAATGTTAAAGATATAGTAAAATAACTATTGTATTTTTTTATGTTACTTTAATAAATCGGTATGGCCACACCATTTAAGGTATCCTAAACCCATTTGCAATTTAACATCTTCAGTATATTGGCATCATGTTGAAAAAGTTTGGTGTGAACTACTTGTGTCTTCTTGGAGGAGTATGATTCATTTTCAGGCTGATTTGATCATAAATCCACAATAAAATTTCTGAGTTCTGTATCAATCTGTGTTGTTGTTTGTTTATTTTCATTTTTTTATTTTTCATAGGAAGATAACTGACCCTTTACTCTCCTTTTTAATAAATGTGCTTATAAACCAAGATCGAGCTATTTATAGCTGTATATTTATAAGCTGCTTATTAATGACTATTTAAGTTGGGACAAGATTTTATAAAGCATGAACTGACTATTTACTAATGAGTGCAGTTATTATAAAGTGTTACCAATGCATTTACTAATGTTAACAAATTAGACATTATTTTACAGTGTTATAAAATCCTTTAATGACTTATAAGCATTTGTGAAAGTTCTGCTTGCATTACAGCTTAGTCTTCATCTGTGAGCTGAACAGTTTTACTGTTACATCCATGAGATTATGTAAATTAAGATAAATGTCATGTCACAGGATGGAATAGGTCAGTATCAAATGAGATTGAAATTATTATTTGCAGCACAAGTAAGTATTTTTAGAATTTTGTTTTTAATTCCTGAAACTGTCAGAAAAGGATAAGGCCTAAGAGATTTCTTAAGCTGTAATGAAAACAGCAATGTTAGCAAAAGCAACAAAAAATAACAATTTTTTTCTGGTGATTAAAGAGATGATTAAGTTTCTCTCTCTCTCTTTCTCTCTCTCTCTCTCTCTCATTGTGTCTGCCACTCAGCTCATGCCCATCCCCCACTCACAGACACACACACACACACTCAGTCAGCACACATACATTCCTCAAACAGAGGGACAGAGTGAGTTGAGATGTCTGACAGTTTTTTAATTTTCTTTTAATCATACAGTGTTGTAAAGTCATGAAACTATGCATATGTCCTCAGAATGATTTGATCTCTGTATGAATTTTTTTTTAAGTGTTTGGAAGCTGCAATTTAAAAATACAAGACAATTAATGATTCCCTTTTTACTGTCATTTCAAAAAATCACCACGACAAAACCGTTCAAGCTAACCAAAATCTGTTCGCAATTTAAGTTCCTCAATGTTTTTTCAACATGTAGACAAAGTTTGGTGAGTATAGTGAACATTTCCTGTGAGGAGTATGCATTAAATCAGAGCTCAATTTAAATATTCAAATCAAAATAGCCGACTTCCTGTTGGTCGTAGCTGATGACTGTGAATTAGAAAGTTGTCCGTCTTGAAAAGAACAATTTATGTACCAAGTTTGGTGTCTGTAGCTAAAACCAACCCCCCCACTTTTGACAAAAGGTGGCGCTATAGAGTGCCTCCTTCACGCCCTTTTAAAAGCTTTTGCCATTGTCTAGCTATCACTAATACTGATATGTCTTTTGAGTTTCATGTAAATCTGAGCTTGTTGTCTGCCTCAAACTCACCATAACAGAACATTCAAGTTTGACACGTTGCCATGGCAACACTATATCAGATATCAATATCCCCACAACAGATTTACATCGGCCGTGTTTTGTCATTATTCTGATGAAGTTTTAAGTAAATAAAGTAAAAATAAGATGCTGAATTCAAAGCATTTGGAAAATGACTCACTTCCTGCTGCCAGTTGGTGGCGCTATAATGTTGACTCTTAATAGTCACATATATACGATCGGTATCATACAACGAACAAACCAATGAAGTTTGATCAAATTCAGGAAATGTATGTGGATGTTATTAGACATTTCCTGTTTCTCATTTCTAGCCATAATTTCCAAGCCTCGCCACGGGCAAACCGTTCGAGATATCAAAAATCCCCTCGCAATTTTTCATCCCCAATGTCTTGAGATCATGTTTACAGAGTTTCGTGGCGAATGGGTTGAAAACTTCAGAGGAGTATTTCAAATTCCAGAGCATGCTTTTTTTAAACAGCCCTGAATAGCTGACTTCCTGTTGGGCGGAGCCTATGACATAAAGTGTGAAAGGACCGAGTTTCATATAAATACATGCTAGTGTGTGTGAGCTATGGTTCAAGATTTCTGACTGTGTTCCAGGGGGCGCTGTAGAGCCCCTGTGCCACGCCCGGGTCCCAGGCTCTGCAGCGTCCTGATGGCCGCAGATTCCAATGTGTGTGCCAATTTTAAAGAGTTTTTGAGCATGTTAAGGCCCCCAAAAACCCCCGGAAGGTTTAATAAAAAATAAAAAAAATAATAAGAAGAAGAATAATCCTTAGAAGAACAATAGGGCTCTTCGCCCCTTCGGGCTTGAGCCCTAATAAAAATAAAATAAAATAATAATCCTAAGGAAAACAATAGGGCTCTCGCCCTCCAGGCTTGAGCCCTAATAATAATTAAAGCTGCAAGAAGTGATGAACGGGCCTTCGCACCCGGGCTCACCACCACCCGGTGCCCAAAGGAGGAACAGTGAACTTTGGACCATATGCTTATAAAATAGTACATTTTTGTGCCACATTTCCTGCTGCAAACAGGTGGCGCTATGATTACTACTGAATATCGGCATTTTAATCTCTTCAGGCCAGGACTCTTACCAAACATGCAAAGTTTCGGGCAGATCAGACATCTCATGTTTAAGTTAGTATAAAATAAGTAATTTCCTGTTGCCAGCAGGTGGCTCTATGCTTATAGTTGAATATTGGCCTTTAGTTGTGTTCAGGCCAGGACTCTTATAAAACGTGAAGTTTGGGTTAGACTGGAAATGCTGGTATGCATGAGTTACAACAGCTTCATGTTTCATAGTACTAATAGCATCCTTTAGCACATAGCAAGTGTTGCTAGCATGTTTTAGAATATTTCTAGCATGATTAGCACACAATGGAATATTTTAATGTGTTACAAATAGTGCATAAAAGTGTTAAACAAGACACTTCCTGTTGCCTGCAGGTGGCGCTTTGACTATAAACGAATACAGGCATGTTGATGTATTTAGGACAGGACCCTTGTCAAACGTCTGAAGTTTGGGGAAGATCAGACATTGCTTACCTGAGTTACTGCAACTTCCTCTTTCACTGCATTAGTAGCATGCTTTAGCACTTAGTTAACTATTACTAGCATGTTTAAGTATGCTTCTTGAATGTTGCCAGTGTATTTATCACTTGCTGGCACTTTGTAATATGTTACTAGGAGTCCATAACAGTGTTACACATGACACTTCCTGTTGCCAGTAGATGGAGCTATGGCTATAACCGAATACAGGCATGTTGTGTATAGGACAGGATTTTTGATACAATTTTTGACACTTTTTTAATTTGTTCCTAGGAGTCCATATCAGTGTTAACCTTGTCACTTCCTGTTACCAGCAGGTGGCGCTATGACTATTACTGAATTTGGTCATGGGTGTTTGTTCAGAACAAAACACATATCACACGTGTGAAGTTTGGGGAAGATCGGACATTGCTTGCCTGAGTTACAGCAGCTTCCTTTTTCACTGCATTAGAAGCATGCTTTAGCCTTTAGCTAAGTGATGTTAGCATGTTTTAGTATGCTTCTAGAATGTTGCCAGCCTATTAAATACTTATTGTTGCTTTTTATTATTTTTTAAGGAGTCCATAACAGTATTAGAAATGCCACTTCCTGTTGCCATTAGGTGGCGCTATGACTAGAATCGAATACGGGCTTATTTATGTCTTCAGGGCAGGACTCTCATGAAACTTGTTCAATCTGGGGCAGATTGGACACTGTATGCCTGAATTACAGTAACTTACTGATTCACTGCAGTAAAATGATGCTTTAGCATTTAGCCAAGTGTTGCTAACATGTTTAAGTATTTTTCTAGCGTGCTACCAGTGTATTTATCACTTGCTGGCACTTTTTAATATGTTGCTAGGACTCCATAATATTGTTACACATGCTAGGAGTCCATAAGAGTGTTACACATGACACTTCATGTTGCCAGTAGATGGCGCTATGACTATAATGGAGTACGGGCATGTTGATGTGTTCAGTACAGGACTCTTGTCAAATGTCTGAAGTTTGGGGGAGATCGGACGTTGCTAGCCTGAGTTATAGCAACTTCCATATTCAGTGCATTAGTTGCAGTCTTTGACACTTAGCTAAATGTTGCTAGCATGTTTTATTATGTTTCTAGCATGTTGCCAGCCTATTTAACACTTTTTGACACTTTTTAATTTGTTCCTAGGGGTCCACAACAGTGTTAACATGGTCATTTCCTGTTACCAGCAGGTGGCACTATGACTATGACTGAATTTGGTCATGGGTGTTTGTTTGGAAAAGAACACCTATCACACGTGTGAAGTTTGGGGAAGATCGGACATTGCTTGCCTGAGTTACAGCAACTTCCTTTTTCACTGCCTTAGGAGAATGCTTTAACACTTAGCTAATTGTTGCTAGCATGTTTTATTATGTTTCTAGCTTGTTGCCAGTCTATTTAACACTTTTTTACACTTTTTAATTTGTTCCTAGGATTCTATAACAGTGTTAACCTTGTCACTTCCTGTTACCAGCAGGTGGCGCTATGACTATAACTGAATTTGGTCATGGGTGTTTGTTCAGAACAGATCACCTATCACACGTGTGAAGTTTGGGGAAGATCTGACATTGCTTGCCTGAGTTACAGCAACTTCCTTTTTCACTACATTAGTAGCATGCTTTACTACTTAGCTAAGTGTTGCTAGCATGTATTAGTATGTATCTAGTATGTTGCCAGCCTATTTAACACTTGTTGATGCTTTTTAATATTTTCCTAGGAGTCCATAACAGTATTAACCTTGTCACCTCCTGCTACCAGCAGGTGGCGCTATGACTATAACTGAATTCGGTCATGGGTGTTTGTTCAGGACAGAACACCTATCACACGTGTGAAGTTTGGGGAAGATCGGACATTGCTTGCCTTTTTTTACAGCAACTTCATTTCCACTACATTATTAGCATGCTTTAGCACTAAGCTGAGTGTTGCTAGCATGTATTAGTATGTATCTAGTATGTTGCCAGCCTATTTAACACTTGTTTACACTTTTTAATATGTTCCTAGGAGTCTGTAACAGTATTAACCATGTCACTTCCTGTTACCAGCAGGTGGCGCTATGACTATAACTGAATTTTTTCCAATATAGCATAGGTAATAAAGAAAATATTCTCAATTTACAAATTTTACAATAATTACTTACTGACAATGCTTTCGAAGACATGAACATTAAAGAAAACTGGAGCGGCAGTCACATGGAGCTTAAAGCTTGAGAGAGCTGAGCAAACTAAAAACAAAATGGCTGCTCCCTTGCTTAGTCTGGTAATTTTCAAAATTAGAGTCCCAAGAGTGAAACACACAATGAACATAACACTCCCCGCCTGACATCTATGAAGATGTCATCTATACCAACTGTTTAAAGGAGTTTTCCTATTTTCTTAGCAGGAGAATTACTTCAGATATAGGCCTCAAGAAGGTTTTGCTGGACCCTTCTTTAGTCACTTTAAGTTCAACCTTTCGAACCTTTCCATCTTGACCAGGGAAAACACTTGTGACGAGTGCCATAGGCCATTCATTTCGGGCTACTTGATTGTCCTTTAGTAGTACTATGTCACCCTCCTCGATGTTTGGGTATGGGTCCTGCCATTTGTGACGAACTTGCAGCGTTTGCAGATATTCCTGTTTCCAGCGAAACCAAAATTGGTTGGCTAGGCTCTGTACTTGCCGCCATTGGCGTTTGTAGATATCCTTTTCAGAGAAGTCTCCTGCTGGAGGTGAAGAAACTGGTTTTTGTGTTAAGAGCATTGCAGGGGTAAGAATCAAGGGAGAGTCTGCATCCAAAGAAACAGGTACGAGAGGTCTACTGTTAATAATTGCTGTCACTTCCGCCATAAGTGTACAAAGCACTTCATCTGAGAGGTTAGAATGTCCTTCCCGCATCAGCATTGAGTCAAGAATTCTACGAGCCAGACCAATCATTCGCTCCCATGCGCCCCCCATATGGGAGGAGTGTGGTGGGTTGAAAACCCATGTGCATCCCTCGTTATTGATGTATCTTTGCACCTTTGTTTCTTTTATAACTTTGTGGAATTCAAGCTCATTGCAAGCACCAACAAAGTTGGTTCCACAGTCTGATTGCAGTTGTTTTGCAGGGCCACGGATCGCGAAAAACCTGCGAAGTGCATTGATACAACTCGAAGAGTCCATAGACATAATGACTTCAATGTGAACTGCACGGGTGCTCATGCAGGTGAAAAGCACCGCCCAGCGTTTACTGAGAGCTTGACCTCCTCTTGTTCGGCGAGCTACCACTGTCCAAGGCCCAAAGACATCTAAGCCAGTGTAAGTAAAGGGTGGTGACACACTTAGTCGTTCTGGTGGCAAGTCTGACATTTTCTGCATTTCAAGTTTACCACGAAGTTTACGACAGGTTACACATCCATGAAGAATACTGCTTATGCATCTCTTTCCTCCAATAAGCCATAATCCAGCAGCACGGACCATAGGACCAGGATGCAGAGCTGAGTTGTGACTGTCACTGTTGCACTCATCACATTTTAGAATGACTTTGCAATCGCGAGCAAAGTGTGATGATGAAGAGCAGCACCTAAAGCAGATCCCTTGGTCTTTTAGGTATGCTTTTCGCTCATCGATGGTTTTCAATCTGAAGCCTCGACATTTCCTCAAAGGGTGAGGTTTGTTGTGTATAGGACAGTATTTGGCTGGATCATCTTTAGAAGGCATTTTGTCTTGAAATGCACTATGAGAGATTTCAGTTTTGTGCACCAACACTGGCGTCTTGAAGTTAGAGCGGTTTACAGTGAGCCCTTCATACTGTGGGCGGCAACTACTAGAAAAGGCAAAGCTGGGATCATTACGTGTTTTAGCATGATTGCAAATGAACTGAGTAAAGAACGAGAAAGGAGGGTAAGTGAGACCAAATTCTTCTTTGAACTTTGAGCCTTGAGAAATCCATTTCTCTTGTAAGGTATATGGCAGTTTTTCAACGATGGGCCTGATGCCGCGAGCAGTGTCTAAGTAGGCTAAACCTGGTAGATAGCCGTCGTCTTTGGCTGAGAGAAGCTCCATTAAAAGATCTCCTAGCTCTCTTAATTTGAGGTTGTCTTTACCTGAAATCCTGGGAAAACTGTCTAACTTCTTAAACAACGCACTTTCGATTACTTCAGGTGAGCTGTAGCATTCATCAAGTCTGTTCCAGACCATTTTCAAGGCTGTGTCTGGGTTTCCTATGTGAACTGCCCTGAGACGTCTTACGTATTCTGAAGATTCTTTACCAAGCCACTTTGACAACAAGTCTAGCTCCTCACTGGCCGTAAGACCCAAGTCTTTGATTGTGTTGATAAAAGAGGACCTCCAGGCTCTGTAACTTTCAGGGTGATCATCAAAGCGTGTTAAACCACTGCTCACCAGCTCACGACGTGCAAGATATTTCACTAGGTCCATCATGCCTGAAGTTTCTGAGTGTTGTGGCAAAGATCTGGATACACCACTGCACTTAGCCTGTTGCTGCCATTTATTGCTGACTGGTATTTCTATTGACTCTTTTTTCATGTTTCTTGGGAGTTTTACTTGTTGCAGTTTTGGCACTCTTAGAGATGGAGATGTAGAACATGCATCAAGTACGACATACTGGTCATCATTCACATGCACTATATTTGGTTCAGTTTGAGAGGTAAACTGGTTCTGATCCGTTACTTGGTCTGGTTCAGATTTGCAATCATGAGACTGATCAGCGGTTAAGTCGGCCTGCTCACTGAGATATGTAGCTTGATCCCTGACATAATCACAAACACGTTTTTTTGTGCTTTGTGCTGATGAAGAGTGACTTTTCCTTTCATATGGCTCCTCATCCTCAAACTCTGCTGCTGCTTCTAATATATCCGCTTCTGCACTAGCAGCTGCAGCCTCTTTTTCCAGATGTAGGGCTTCCAAATTAGCTTGTAGTCTGGCTGAGTCCACTTTAATTGCAATTTCTCTCTCTGAAAAGGTAACTCGTGCACGTGCTGCTTCTGCCTTAGCTCTAGCACGTGCTGCAGCAACACCAACTGAAGATCTTGAGGATCTTGAAGTTCTTATGGAACTTTTAGAGGATGTGTCAGATGCTCTGTTACTTTTACTTTGTATCTTTCCTAACGTGGTGTCTTTTGGATACCTTTCAGCCATGATGCTCACTATTTGCTACTGTACGCTTCTGCCAAGATGTTCAGCCAGCTGAGTTTGTCATTTCACTGTACTGCTCTCCTTGTGTGTTTCCATATGTGTGAACACAATTTAGCAGCAAGCCAAACTCCCTTCAAATAAAGACTGGAGCCAGGGTGTGGTTTTTCAAAAATCCTGATGTTTACTCCAATATGCTTCAAAGGAGAGTGAAACTATCAAAAACAATACACAAATAAATTGTTTTTAGTACAAAGAATACAAAATATATACACAATATAAAGGCTGACAGAGCAGAGTTACCAGTTGAGCAATTGGTGTATAAAATAACAAATAATTATTACCAATATAGCATAGGTAATAAAGAAAATATTCTCAATTTACAAATTTTACAATAATTACTTACTGACAATGCTTTCGAAGACATGAACATTAAAGAAAACTGGAGCGGCAGTCACATGGAGCTTAAAGCTTGAGAGTGCTGAGCAAACTAAAAACAAAATGGCTGCTCCCTTGCTTAGTCTGGTAATTTTCAAAATTAGAGTCCCAAGAGTGAAACACAAAATGAACATAACAGACATTGCTTGCCTGAGTTACAGCAACTTCCTTTTTCACTACATTATTAGCATGCTTTAGCACTAAGCTAAGTGTTGCTAGCATGTATTAGTATATATCTAGTATGTTGCCAGCCTATTTAACACTTGTTTACACGTTTTAATATGTTCCTAGGAGTCTGTAATAGTGTTAACCATGTCACTTCCTGTTACCAGTAGGTGGCGCTATGACTATAACTGAATTTGGTCATGGTTGTTTGTTCAGAGCAGAACACCTATCACAAGTGTGAAGTTTGGGGAAGATCGGACATTACTTGCCTTTTTTACAGCAACTTCCTTTTTCACTTCCTTAGTAGAATGCTTTAACACTTAGCTAAGTGTTGCTAGCATCTTTCGTTATGTTTCTAGCATACTGCCAGACTATTTAACACTTATTGACACTTTTTAATTTGTTCTTAGAAGTCCATAACAGTGTTAACCTTGTCACTTCCTTTTACCAGCAGGTGGCGCTATGACTATAACTGAATTTGGTCATGGGTGTTTGTTCAGGACAGAACACCTATCACACGTGTGAAGTTTGGGGAAGATCGTACATTGCTTGCCTTTTTTACAGCAACTTCCTTTTTCACTACATTATTAGCATGCTTTAGCACTAAGCTAAGTGTTGCTAGCATGTATTAGTATGTATCTAGTATGTTGCCAGCCTATTTAACACTTGTTTACACTTTTTAATATGTTTCCAGGAGTCTGAAACAGTGTTAACCATGTCACTTCCTGTTACCAGCAGGTGGCGCTATGACTATAACTGAATTTTTTCATGGGTTCTTGTTCAAGACAGAACACCTATCACACGTGTGCAGTTTGGGGAAGACTGGACATTGCTTGCCTGAGTTACAGCAACCTCCTTTTTCACTACATCAATAGCATGCTTTAGCACTAAGCTAAGTGTTGCTAGCATGTATTAGTATGTATCTAGTATGTTGACAGCCTATTTAACACTTGTTTACACTTTTTAATATGTTCCTAGAAGTCTGTAACAGTGTTAACCATGTCACTTCCTGTTACCAGCAGGTGGCGCTATGACTATAACTGAATTTGGTCATGGTTGTTGGTTCAGGACAGAACACCTATCACACGTGTGAAGTTTGGGGAAGATCGGACATTGCTTGCCTGAGTCACAGCAACTTCCTTTTTCACTACATTATTAGCATGCTTTAGCACTAAGCTAACTGTTGCTAGCATGTATTAGTATGTATCTAGTATGTTGCCAGCCTATTTAACACTTGTAACAGACTCTGTTCCCAGGAGTCTGTAACAGTGTTAACCATGTCACTTCCTGTTACCAGCAGGTGGCGCTATGACTATAACTGAATTTTTATCATGGGTTCTTGATCAGGACAGAACACCTATCACGCGTGTGAAGTTTGGGGAAGATCAGACATTGCTTGCCTGAGTCACAGCAACTTCCTTTTTCACTACATTATTAGCATGCTTTAGCACTAAGCTAAGTGTTGCTAGCATGTATTAGTATGTATCTAGTATGTTGCCAGCCTATTTAACACTTGTTTACACTTTTTAATATGTTCCTAGGAGTCTGTAACAGTGTTAACCATGTCACTTCCTGTTACCAGCAGGTGATGCTATGACTATAACTGAATTTGGTCATGGTTGTTTGTTCAGGACAGAACACCTATCACACGTGTGAAGTTTGGGGAAGATCGGACATTGCTTGCCTTTTTTTACAGCAACTTCATTTTCACTACATTATTAGCATGCTTTAGCACTAAGCTAACTGTTGCTAGCATGTATTAGTATGTATCTAGTATGTTGCCAGCCTATTTAACACTTGTAACAGACTCTGTTCCCAGGAGTCTGTAACAGTGTTAACCATGTCACTTCCTGTTACCAGCAGGTGGCGCTATGACTATAACTGAATTTTTATCATGGGTTCTTGTTCAGGACAGAACACCTATCACGCGTGTGAAGTTTGGGGAAGATCGGACATTGCTTGCCTGAGTCACAGCAACTTCCTTTTTCACTACATTATTAGCATGCTTTAGCACTAAGCTAAGTGTTGCTAGCATGTATTAGTATGTATCTAGTATGTTGCCAGCCTATTTAACACTTGTTTACACTTTTTAATATGTTCCTAGGAGTCTGTAACAGTGTTAACTATGTCACTTCCTGTTACCAGCAGGTGGCGCTATGACTATAACTGAATTTTTTCATGGGTTTTTGTTCAAGACAGAACACCTATCACACGTGTGCAGCTTGGGGAAGATCGGACATTGCTTGCCTTAGTTACAACAACTTTCTTTTTCACTACATTATTAGCATGCTTTAACACTTAGCTAATGTTGCTAGCATGTATTAGTATGTATCTACCCAGCTAACACAGTTACATCGTGACGACGTAACTGGACCAGACCATAATCGTTGCAGCGACGTCCCAAATAACGTTCCAGCGACGTAACTTTGTGATTCCCATATCCGTCGTGGCGACGTTATAGTGGAACGTCGCTGGAACGTATTGAGTACGTCCCAGCGACTAAACTGGCACATTATGAGAACGTTACTATAAAGTACCATATTAGTCGCAGCGACGTACCATATAACGTTCCAGTGACGTAACTTTGTGATTCCTATATCCGTCGTGGCGACGTTATAGTGGAACGTCGCTGGAACGTGATGAGTATGTCCTGACGACCAAACTGACACCTTATGAGGACGTGACATTACAGGATCATTTTGGTAATATATATATATATATATAATTCAAATAATTCATATTTTCACCTCACCATTACCTTGAAATACATAAAGAACTAATAAACTCAATCCATCTCTGGGGCAAAAAATAAACTTCATGAAATCTAATTGTAATCTAATTATAGGGGATTCATAGTTAATAAATTAATTACATACATGCAATGCAAACAAATACAAAAACATTCTAATATAAAATAGACAAAAACACACTGCATTCATTCACAAATCAATATTTATTCAGCACTACTTTCTAAAAATACGAAGCCAAAACATTTTGAACATTGCACCTGTTCTTTAACCATGCAAAATGTTACTAAGTTATGAGCACAGAAAACTAAACACATCAATTCATAGATTACACAATATGAACAACAGAAAATGTTTGTCTTAAGGATGAGGAGATGGTTAATGACGTTATCAGTGAAAATTATAAATAATTATCAGTAGACTTATTGATACAACATAATTTAGTGCAACAAAAAATACATGATAAATAGATATGAAACAATTCAGCAGATACTGCACAGAGATACTGCACAAAGTAAAACTGTGAGCGTCGTATATGAGGCTCCTGGTATAAATGTCTGGTGGTGATGTGCTTTAATTACATGACATGCAGGAAAATTTTTTGGCTAATTCATGCGCACGATTTTCTATTTCATTCCCTCGATTTGCTAAAACGTGTACACTATTTATACATCAAGAGAACGAATTAGTAAATTGTGCATACGATTTAGCAAATCAATGAAATGTAAAAGTAATCGTGCACGTTTTAGTACATCGAGGGAACAAATTAGTAAATCATGGACATGATTTCTTTATTTTTCTTGCATGTCATGATCAGGGCTCTGTGCTCACTATCAGAGGATAAACTTAAACAATAAAGCAATTACCAAAGAACCATAATTTTTGAGCTTCTCAGAAGAAAAACATTCATAAAGCGTAAAGATATGAAAAATGAACAATATAGAGATTTCTAGCATCTCTCCTGTATTATTTGTCCCACCCGAAGAAAACAAAGTTTTTTAAGAAAATGAGCATATCGACTTTCTCAGAAGAATCTGTGATCTCTGATTACTGACTGTGGAGAAGACTCTTTCAGACAGTGCTGAGGAGGCAGAGTTAGGTGCTGGACAGCTGATAGAGAAGAGGAAGAGGGTGTTTCTTACCCCAGCAGCAGAAGACAGGCTCTTCTGAGGGAAGGACAGGAGGCTTGATGCAGTGTTTTGCTGTAGAACAAGGCTCCTTCTCAGCACCTGATCTTCTTCAGAAAAGAGTTCCTCTAGTGTAGAGTCAGACACTCAGACTCAGACAATTTTTCAGTAACTTTACTCCAGTCTTCAGTGTCACATGATCTTTTTCATATACTGATATGTTGATCGGGAAACATTGCTGATTATCACAAATCAGTGCATTTACATGCACCCAATCGCATTATTGCCGCTAAGATCAAAGTGTACATCTGCTCATGACATACATGATGTAAATCACATCTGCAGTTAGCTTACTACGGTTGTTAGTTCCTATGAACTCTATTGGTAACGAAGGAACTTTTTGAACAAAGTTGGTTTTAGGGAAGCGCACCCCATATTAGAAATGATGGGGAAGAAAACTTATCATTTCTGGAAAGTAGAATTTTTTCTTCATGATTATTTTATGAAACACAAAGTTCAAAACATTGGAAAAAAAAAGGTAATCTTTTGTAAAATTACAAAAGTCTTCTCTACCACTGGTTTTCAATTTTATGCATTCTTGCTATTAGCCCCCCCCCCCCCCAAATAAAATAAATAAATAAAATAAATACTAAATAAATAAATGTAAATGTAAATGTGTAGACAAAAGTTTGGGCAGCACAACTGTTTTCAACACTGATAATAATCAGAAAAATTTATTGAGCAGTAAATCATCATATTAGAATGATTTCTGAAGATCATGTGACACTGAAGACTGGATTAATTAATGCTGAAAATATAGCTGTGCATTATAGAAATAAATTAAACTTTTAAAATATATTTAAAACTTTTGACCAGCTGTGTACATTGCCACATTTAAATGAAAACTCAATTGTAATAATGCACACATTCTCAAAGAACTTACATTCTGGTGATTACTTCCTTCCCGCAATGCTGTCAGATCCCTTCAGTCATTCCCAGACCTCCTTGTTTTTAATCTTTCCCTCAAATCTACAGAAACAAACATCATTTTATAGACAATTTGGATAAGTCACGAATTGCAATAGTTATATAACTATAATCACAATGCTAAATTATATATATATATATATATATATATATAATTATAAATATATATTGAATCGGCACACAAGTATCAGGATAGTATTGAATTGGCAGATTAGCATATCATCCCAGCCCTAGTTACTAAAGTCAAAATAATGAAACTCTCTTCAAGAGTGCACAATAACTGATATTTAAAACTGTTAAAAGAAAAGGCTCAAAATATTGCACACATATAATACACAAAAATATCTCTTCTTTTGGTGTTTTGAACATTTCTGTGAGTAATGCTACACGCTGTGACTCTGTGTTGCTTCAAGTGCATCATTCTGCGCACTGGTTGTGTTTACGCGATGCACGCTGTATAGGAGCCATACCCTTTCGTATTATAATACATTAGCACAATGAAAGATTCTTGTTCTGTCCCATCTAGATTAGATTAGATTAGATTCAACTTTATTGTCACTGCACATGTAGGTACAAGGCAACGAAATGCAGTTAGCATCTAACCAGAAGTGCAATAAGCAGTAAGTACAGAATAAAGGTCTATAATATGTACAATAACTATACAGGTAAGTATTATGGACATAATTTACAGATATTAAATACTATAAGCACGATATACAGATAGGTGTACTATGAACATACTATACAGACGGGCTATGTAAAAGTGTATGTACACTATAGACAGAACTATGAACATAATTTACAGTATTGCAATGGACAGTAAAGTGCATAGAAAAAAAAAAATTTCAATGTGCAAATGGATTATACAGTGTTCCTGGATGAACAGGCAGTAGTGCAAGTAATAACAAGTTACTTTTTGCTTGTTGTGAGTAAATAAATAAATCAGAGTGTTGAAGAGGGGGACGAGTCTATGTGTGTGGTGTGGGGGGTGTTGAGGGGTGTCAGAGGGCAGAGTTCAGCAAGGAGACAGCTTTAGGGAAAAAGCTGTTCCTGAATCTTGTGGTCCTTGTCCGGAGGCTCCTGAAACGCCTTCCGGAGGGGATGAGGTTAAACAGTTCGTGGTCAGGGTGAGAGGAGTCCTTGAGAATGCTGCGAGCTCGACGTAGACAGCGTTTCCTCTGGATGTCCTCAAGAGCAGGAAGTGGTGTCCCTGTGATTCATTGGGCAGTTTTCACCACCCTCTGCAGTGGCTTGCGGTCAGCCACTGAGCAGTTCCCATACCAGACTGTGATGCAACTGGTCAGGATGCTCTCGATCGCACACCGGTAAAAGTTCACCAGGATGGTTGAAGACAGCTGGTTCTTCTTCAGTGTCCTGAGGAAGAAAAGGCGCTGGTGAGCCTTTTTGACGAGGCTGGAGGTGTTGTAGTCCAGGACAGGTCCTCCGAGATGGTGGTTCCCAGGAACTTGAAGCTGGAGACACGTTCAACAACCATCCTGTTAATGTGGATGGGGTCATGCGTGCTTCCTTTCTTCTTCCTGAAGTCCACAATGAGCTCCTTGGTCTTATTGGTGTTAAGGAGCAGGTTATTGTCAGCGCACCATGTGGCCAGGTGCTGTACCTCTTCCCTGTAGGCAGTCTCATCGTTGTCACTGATGAGGCCAATCACCGTGGTGTCATCTGCAAACTTAATGATGGAGTTGGATCCATGCACAGGCTTGCAGTCGTGGGTGTAAAGGGAGTAGAGGAATGGGCTCAGCACACAGCCCTGTGGTACGCCAGTGTTAAGTGTGATGGTGGTGGAGTGTTTGTGGCCTGACCGAACATGCTGAGGCCTGTTGGTCAGAAAGTCCATAATCCAGTTGCAGAGGGAGGTGTTAATGACCAGGTCTCCAAGTTTTGTGGTCAGCTTGGAGGGAATGACGGTGTTAAATGCTGAACTGAAGTCAACAAACAACATCCTAACATACGTGTTGTTATGGTCCAGGTGTGTGAGTGCAGAGTGCAGCACTGTGCATACTGCATCCTCTGTGCTCTTATTTCTGCGGTAGGCAAATTGGTGTGGGTCCAGTGTGGGTGGGAGGCAGTCTTTGAGATGTGCTAGGACCAGTCGCTCGAAGCACTTGGGTGCTCGAATGATGGGTGTGAGTGCTACGGGGCGATAGTCATTGAGGCACGTTGGGGAGGAGTGTTTTGGTACTGGCACAATGGATGTGGACTTAAAACATGTAGGCACAGTTGCTTGGATGAGGGACGTGTTGAAAATGTCTGTGAAGACCCCTGCAAGCTGCTCTGCACATGCCCTAAGGACACGTCCAGGAATGCCATCAGGGCCAGCAGCCTTGCGTGCGTTGATCCGGCTCAGTGCAGTGTGGACATCTGTGGAGGTGAGTTTGAGAGGTTGGTGGTCTGAAGAGGCTGAGATTTTGGTGGCCGTCTCCTTGCTGTCGCTGTTGAAGCGAGCATAAAAGTAATTTAGCTCGTTAAGGAAGGAGACGTCCATGACTGTTGGTGTGGAGTTGCTTGACTTGTAGTCACTGATGATCTGGATGCCCTGCCACATGCTACCTCTACCTTCAACTTGTAGCAATACTTCGCCTTTTTGATGCCCCTTTTCAGGTTAGCCCTGGATTTACTGTGGGCCTGAGCGTCGTCTGACCTGAAAGCGGTGTTGCGGGCTTTCAGCAGAAGTCGCACCTCCTTGTTCATCCATGGCTTCTGATTAGGGTATGTTGTTATCTATTTTTCTGTTGTTACACTGTCAATGGTGGAGTTGATGTGATCCAGTACAGAGGAGGTGTAGATATCAATGTCCGTGTGAGAGCCACAGGCAGCCTGTGAAGCAAACATACTCCAGTCAGTGTGTTGAAACCTGTCTTGAAGTAAAGAGTCTGCTCCAGTTGGCCACACTTTGATGGTCCTCACTGATTGCTTCACACGGTTGATGAGGGGTGAATACTTAGGGGTGAGAAACAAAGAAAGGTGATCAGACTGTCCGAGGTGGGGGAGGGGGCTCGCGATGTATCACCATTAATGTTTGTATAAACATGATCCAAAGTTTTGTCTCCTCTGGTGTGGCAGGAAACATGCTGGTGAAATTTGGGGAGTACTGTTTTTAATTTGCAATGATTAAAATCACCCGCGACAATAAAAGCAGCCTCCGGGTGAGCAGTCTGTTGTTTACTAATGGCTGCATGAAGTTCGTTCAAAGCAAGCTTGGCATTAGCATCCGGTGGAATATAGACTGCGGTTATTATGGTGGAAGTGAACTCCCGTGGCAGATAAAAAGGTCTACATTTAACCATGAGAAACTCTAGGTTAGCTGAGCAGTGTTTCCCAACAATGACAGTGTTCGTACACCAAGCTTTGTTGACATAAATGCACAATCCACCACCTCTTGTCTTGCCGGAGTCATCTGCCGTTCTATCTGCCCGGAGCGTGTAGCGTCCTGATAGCTCAATAGCATTGTTGGGTACGTCGCTGTGTAGCCATGTTTCTGTGAAAACCATGACATTGCAGTCCAGAAGTCTCTTACTGTGGGTGATGCGGAGTCGTAACTCATCCATTTTGTTCACCAGTGACCGCACATTAGCGAGGAAAATGCTGGGTACAGAGAGCCGGAGCGGTGTTAGCTTTAGCTTAGCTCTTAGACCTCCACGCTTCCCCCGCCTTTGTTTACGATCTCGACGCCGCCTGCGAGCACTTCCGCCCGGCCGGGTAGAGTGCGAAGCATCGGGTGTTCTAGCGATCTCAGGGATGAGTCGAAGATTGGTGATAAAACTGCTGGTAAAGTCCTCACCGATATCCAAAAGCTCCTGTCGGGTGTATGATCTTAAAGCAAAGCTGTTCAGTACGAACAGACCCGAGATGAGCAGGAATAAAACTGCAAAATTGCATAAACTGGAGAGACGCTGAGCCTCGCGAGGTGTTCGCGCCGCCATCTTGGTCTATACCACATACCACATGTTGCTGCCTTCATTACTGTGCTATACATTTAAAAGAAATGTATTTTACACACACACACATACATTATACACACACACATATATATACAGACGGTTTCAACGGCAACAACATAAACAAACTTTTATAAACAAACGCTTTTGTGGACCTAACCTAACCGGTAGACTTCCAAATAGAATCAATAACAACAGCCAAGTCCCTCTAGAGTAGATATTTTTTGATAACAAACAAAATATGTTTTCTATGTGGATCAGGCGGACTTGATGAAAATGCAAATTCATCCTTTGCCAGCAGGAGATGTTTTAAAGCATAGACATAAAGTGCGAGAAATAGAGGTTTCCCCAGTAACAGCTGTAAACAAAGCAGAGCTACGCTCACACGCTGCTTTATCAGGCATATAACATGCAAGTCTTTCTTCAGAAATACAGCGATATAAAAACACCTGTGCCTCGTTTTGATATTTAAACATATAAATGTTAGGAATTATTAAACGTGCAGTACGTAACGTTACTCATGTTTATTCAACGAAGCCTTGTTGAAAATCGATCAGTTTTAAAATTGTGGCGAGTCTCCAAAAATAAATAAATGTATGGGAAACATATCCCGCAGCACTACCACCTGAGCCCAACTTTAGACTACTCATCACCTTGACTTTAAGTTTGAGACCAAAAGTTTGGACACACCTTCTCATTCAAAGAGTTTTCTTTATTTTCATGACTATGAAAATTGTAGATTCACACTGAAGGCATCAAAACTATGAATAAACACATGTGGAATTATATACATAACAAAAAAATGTGAAAAATCTGAAAATATGTCATATTCTTGGTTCTTCAAAGTAGCCACCTTTTGCTTTGATTACTGCTTTGCACACTCTTGGCATTCTCTTGATGAGCTTGAAGAGGTAGTCACCTGAAATGGTCTTCCAACAGTCTTGAAGGAGTTCCCTGAGAGATGCTTAGCTCTTGTTGGCCCTTTTGCCTTCTGTCTGTGGTCCAGCTCACCCCTAAACCATCTGGATTGGGTTCAGGTCCGGTGACTGTGGAGGCCAGGTCATCTGGCGCAGCACCCCATCACTCTCCTTCTTGGTCAAATAGCCCTTGATGCCTTCAGTGTGACTCTACAACTTTCATAGTAATGAAAATAAAGAAAACTCTTTGAATGAGAAGGTGTGTCCAAACTTTTGGTCTTTGCTGTAAAATATATATTTTACAGTTTTACAGTGTGTGTATATATATATATATATATATATATACACACACACACACACACACACACACACTTTTGCACATCCTGTCATACCAGTGACTGGGTGTTACTGCAATAGACTTTGCAGCATTAAGGTTAATGATTAATCGATTATTTGATTGTTAATTTAAACGACGATCGATCATGGAAATGATTGAAAATTGAAATCCCTACACAGAAGTATAGAAAATTCTACATTGATTTAAACATTTTTTTGCAAAAAACGACACTGATATCGGATCAGAATTACTGTCTCTTCTCATAGTGACAGCCAATCACATTAGTTTTCTGGTATTGCATGCACTCGATTGGCTTGCGTCTGCGCTTGGGTATTTGCATAAGATGTTCTGACTGGAGGAGGCTGCATTGGCGCTTGAAAAGTCTTCAACTTCTATTTAGAATTAATTTCTAGAATTAATTTCACCATGCTTGACGTCACTTCATTTAAAAGTAAACGAGAGGCGTTGACGCCCCGTGTGATTGGGCGTTATATGTCTGGATACCGCTGCACAAATTTTTCAACCACGAGAAATGTAGTTCCAGCACGGCCTTACATCCAGAACAGCAGAATGGTCAGGATGACCTGAAACACATAACCAACTGAAATCAATTTAAAAGTATTTAGTCTTGCCTGAGTGATGCTGAAACAACCAGGTTTAGTTTTTCACCCAGGAGAAACTGCTTCCTGTGGAACAGTCTCCATGAAGAATGATCTCTTGATCCTGGATCCTTGCTGCCATAGAGAGAATATAGTACACCATGTGTCAAAAATTTGATTGATGAGGGTCATAAAAGCCATCTGTTCTGGACACCTGTTTGTACACCCCCACCCCTCCCCTCCCTGTACACCCCGGTGACCTAGATATGAACTTACGACCCCAAGAAGGAATTTCGGTGAGGGAGGGTGAAAATGTGTTGAGATCTATGTGCTTTTTTTTTTAAACTGTGGAAAGGGATGAAATCATGAAAATGGTATAAGGGAAGTTTTTATTAAGGTTTTAAGTACACAGTGCATTTCAAGAAAAAAGGTTATACACACAAACAAAATGGGAACGATGTAATGATTGTTTTCGTAGTTGGAAAAGTGTAAAACGTTGTTAAAGTTGTAACAAATAAAAAAGAAAAAAAAATAGGTTACTGGTTATTTATCTAAAACAACTAAACAAGTCAAAACTATCAGATGTGTTTTCGTTAAGCAACACGTGAAAAAGATGTGAGAGCTTGTAAAAATGTAAAAAGGTGTTTTGTTACCAGCTAGAAAAGAAAGCATTTAGCATTTGTACCTTACCTCAAACTAAAAAAGAAATGAATGTAAAGCGGCGATACAAACCAGAAAACTTGGTGTTTGTCACGATGTTATAAAAAGTTAAAAACAAAAGAAAAAAGATGGTAGGCATTAGGCGGATCAAAAATAAAATCCATCAGACAAGATACTTCAAATCTATGTTGTACTTTACCACTAACTATAACTTTAAAAATCTAGACTATTACTGACAGAGAGTTAGATGAAAGAAAAAAAGATCTCACAGCAAAGTGTCAAGGCATCTCCGTTGAGCGATACTGACAGCACCGCAGACACACTTAGAATGAGGCTCGGGGAATGCTCCGGAAAAAACCACGCCTCCGGCGCTAGAGACTGCCCCGCTGTAGGCGTGATAGCAGCGTCAAATAGATTTAAATGTTAAAATAATTAAACTAAGTAGTTTTTAATAAATAGACATCAGTCCTTAATTAGTGAAAACTTTAAATCTGTTTAAACATAAGATCAATTTGTACTTTTTAAATGATGTAGCTTTATGCGATTTTTATTTACTTTTAGTCTTAAAAGATAAAAAATAATAATAAAAAACAGCATTGAAAAAGCATTATTTGTTTTTAATGTATTAAGCTAATTACTCTCATGTACGACTAGTCTAAATTTAGACTATTGCCATCGATATATCTTTTATTTTTGTCAGGCTTAATTTCTCAAGCTATGACAATTAACACACACACACACACACACACACACACTTTCCTTCTGCCGAGTTTGTGTCGTGTTATCTAGTAATTAAACCATACATATGTAGTTAAAAGTGGTCGGTTAACAATATGACAGGGAAGAAATATCTCGTCTCAGGTCGTGCAGCGAAACGTGACCGTGCCGTGCCATCTGGTGTCTGTGCGATGTCGCCTGCATATCAGTTAGACATCAGCGGGTGTAAAAACATCTAAAGGTTTTTGGGGGTTTGCAACTCGACTGTAATCTAATTAGTTTTCCCGGGGGTTCTGGTGTTGTAGCTAAATGGTGCGCTGCAGGACGGCTAAAGTTTAAAAAAAAATTGTACGTACTCAAGGATCAAAGACGCAACAAATTTAAAATTTATGGCTTAGGCCTGTGATCGTGAGGTTATCTGACAGTTCATTTAGTGGGTCAAATGGGTGTGAAATCTTTTAACAAGTCAGACCATATAGGAATATGTAGTTTAATTCGAGTTAATTTAGTTTATTTTAGTTACATTTATAATTTTTATTAACCCCTAGATCTTTCAACCTCAACATAAATGTACCGAGAATGCAAACAAGTGCACAAACACGCACACACACGCACACACACACACACACACACACACACACACACACACACACACACACACACACACACACACTTTCCTTCTGTCCAGTTTGTGTCGTGTTATCTAGTAAATAAACCATACATATGTAGTTAAAAGTAGTCGGTTAACAATATGACAGGGAAGAAATATCTCGTCTCAGGTCGTGCAGCGAAACGTGACCGTGCCGTGCATCTGGTGTCTGTGCGATGTCGCCTGCATATCAGTTAGACATCAGCGGGTGTAAAAACATCTAAAGGTTTTTGGGGGTTTGCAACTCGACTGTAATCTAATTAGTTTTCCCGGGGGGGTTCTGGTGTTGTAGCTAAATGGTGCGCTGCAGGACGGCTAAAGTTTTAAAAAAATTGTATGTACTCAAGGATCAAAGACGCAACAAATTTAAAATTTATGGCTTAGGCCTGTGATCGTGAGGTTATCTGACAGTTCATTTAGTGGGGTCAAATGGGTATGAAATCTTTTAACAAGTCAGACCATATAGGAATATGTAGTTTAATTCGAGTTAATTTAGTTTATTTTAGTTACATTTATAATTTTTATTAACCCTAGAGCTTTCAGCCTCAACATAAATGTATGGAGAACGCAAACAAGTACACAAACACTCACACACACACACACACACACACACATACACACACACATACACACACACTCATACACACTTATGAGATTTTTAATTTAAGACTTTGACTTATTAAGAGCTTTGATTTCCAATGTAAGATGAAATAACTATTAAACGCAAACGATTCGCAATACTTTGCGGGACAAATGCCACACAGATATCAATGCATTGATTTTGGGTTTGTTAAAAATCTTTGCATTTCAAACAAATGAAGTTAATGCCGTATCTAACCCCATCGAGATGAAAGGGCGTCTTTACGCACCAGGATCCGTGATAAAGGCCAGACGGTGTCTGATGCAGATCAGTCAGGTAACAGATACATTCAGTCAAATTGTAAAACCATACAACCGTAAATAAATCAACGTGTATGAGTATTAAAGATTTATGTTATTAGGGTATCCTCTACTGAAGTTTATTATATTTAGAGGCGTTCTCAAGAGACGCCCACACGGGGTACCCAGGCTTTAAAAACTAAAAGTTTTGTCATACTGATTACCTGCAAATTAACTTCAAGTCGTGCTACATCACAATAAAACAATAACGAAACAATGGCAGACAACTACCAGGGTGAGTTTTTTATTTTATTTTATTCATTTTATTTTTATACAAATGATTTAAATATATTTTAAAGTGAAAATTTGTTTAACGTATCGTGGATGATTTCTAGGAGATTTTGTGAATCAGGGTTTCGATGAAGATTTGGATCAGATCCTTGAAGAGTTATGTAAGTATTTTCCAATTTTATTTTATTAATTCAATGCCTAATAATAATAACGTCAATAACGTTGCTATCGTTCTTATAGTTGATGAGAACGTGTTGTTTGCTTGTGATGAACCCGGTGCTGTTAATAACGGTAATCCTTTTTCTCAATAAGTTAAAAATGAAGGTTCCCATAACATGCTTGCCAGAATAATAATGAAATGTTAATTTTTTTTTATTTTTTTGACAGACGAGCAAGGTGTTGTCAACAATCAGGAGTTGATAACCCCACCAGAAAACATTGCGCAAGAGGTTGAAATTACCACCGAATCACAACACGCCCTAGGACACGTCACAAATCCTGCCTCCGCCGACGTTCCGGCCCCCGAGGATGGTTCTCACAATCTCCCAGATGTCTCAAGCTTACGCACCGAAGCTAGCGTTACGTGTAGACCGCGTCACTCGGAGGGTCAGGGGGTGAAACGTTTGAGGTTACCGGAGTGGGGAACGGACGATGTACCAAGCACCAGTCGTTTAAGGAGTTCGGAGAATAACGGTATGTATTAAAGCAGTAAAAAATAGCTTTTACGTTTTATGTTTTGCGTTTTATTCAGCAAAATAATTAAAAACCTTTATCTATATTTACAGAGCAGCGATATGGTGAAGGAGGGGTGACAGCTTGGAGCGATTCTATGGTGAGCGCGTGGGATCGTGCGTCTTTTAGCGATTCGGCAAGCGAGGAGGAGACGGAAGAACTGCCTAACGAAGACCCTCAAGAGCTGTTCCGTGAACGTGACTTAAATAGAAGGCTTGATTATGATATGCTTCGCCGTGTTAATCGACGGTTTGGCACACTTTTCGATTTGAGCGGTCAAGCATTGTCCTATCGGGGTGCAGAAGAGATCGTGGGTAATGCTCAAAGTGATGTGGTAGGGATTTTGAGGAACATCATCGAATGCCAGCAACAGCTCAACGAATCCTTACGTCACGCTGCCGAATTTTGGAGAAGCTGACACGAACAACTATATGGTGAATTTCGTCAGTTTCAACAGCGCATGAACGGGAGCCCGGGAGAAATCCATCAGGTACAAGTTGAACAAAATTTAATTGTTAATGCTCTTACTCTGATCACTGAACGTTTAAATCTAATGCAAAGAATGTTATCAGATTTGTACCAGCGTGATCATCCTTGATATGTATTGTCTTGTTGTTTTTAGTATTATTAATTTTTTTTTTTTAAATTTGGCTTGAAAAAAAAAAAAAAAAAAAAAAAAAATTGTTTATTATTTCTTACACGTATTATTGTTTTGTTCTAGGTTGTGAATTGCCATTAGTTTTTTCATTTATTAATATTGTCTATTGGCATCGATTTATACCATATTGCATGTTATTGTGTCCCACATTAGGGGTTGTTTTACTTCAGGAGAAAATATATGGTTTTGAATTTATAACAGCTGTATGTTTCTGTTTTGTCAACTATATCGCATTGTGAACTGGTGTTGGTGTTTTCAGGAGTATGCACGCTTGTCTTTAAAATAAAAAAAATTAAAAAAAAGGTGTTTTCGCTTTAAAATAATAATTCAAAATGAGTAGTAAAAGATGTCACGATGATTTACATACCCATGCTTCAGAAGATGATCAGAGACCATTAAGACCCAGATATGATTTTCAAAACAGTACACAGCAGTTACACGAAATTATTAACAATCATTTACAGATGTTACCGCCTAATCCTCTTAACATGATAGATAGATTACACGAACTTATAGACGAACAACACGAATGGTTGGGTGCCGTTGTAGACAGCGATGGTCAGGTCGGTGCAGGACCTTCTAATGACGATGCCTCGGGTTACGATCCCACAGCTCCAGATATGGGTCTCAGTCAGCATTACATAGATAGACTAGTGAGAGAAGGAGGTAGTGTGGGTAATTTTACGATTGTCCCAAGACCTCGATTTAATGGTCTAGAAATTCGCAGAACTTTAAATTTTCGTGAAATAGCGACAGATGATTTTGCAGCGTATAATATATTTTTACATGATATTTTGAATGAGATTGTTACGCTTTCCAGATTATTAGCTGGAGAGGGTTTTTTTTTTTAACATCTCTCTGCAAGGTGCAAGTCTCCCCACAGATATTAATGCCGTTCTAACACCTGATAACAACCACGACGTTAATGTGTTTGTAGAACAAATCGAACGAACCGTTCAAAGCAATACGGATGTGGCTTTTGATACCGCTTTAGAGTTACGTGTCTCTGTAGCGCGAAACAAACAAGGCGGTGGTCGTAGGAAGTTGGCTGATCTGGCACATAACCAGGTCATACAGAAAAATAGAATGCATTTGTTTGCCCCCAAAAATGTCACAGACAATATGTGTTTTAGCATGTGTATAGCTCACTTTCTAAATCCACAGTGTACCGACGCAGAATTGATGACATTAGCTAGAAATATACATACCGATCTGGGTTATGATCCACAAGATAAAATTGCGTTGCATGATGTTTCTAAATTTGAAACCCTTCTAGACTTGAAAATAGTTATCTTTCACAGATCAGGTTCAGGTAAATTGGAAGTGTATAAAAATACGGATGAGCTGCATCACAAGACGCTGCATTTGTACCTGCATGAAGAACATTTTTATGGGATAAAAAATCTGAAAGGCTTCTTAGGATACGCGTATGTTTGTGAGTACTGCTATCAAGGGTTTAGTGATCGTAGTCTACATCATTGCAAATTTACATGTAACGTATGCATGAACATATCTTGCTACACGCATCCCAAGAAATCGGTGCAATGCGATGATTGCTTGAGATACTGTAGATCTGATTTCTGCTATGAAATGCATAAACAAGCAAAAAGTGACGGATCAAAGTCTCAGTGTGATAGCATAAAATACTGTGATAAATGTTACAGACAGTACAGAGCAAAATGGACCGGTGATAAGCTATTAACGCACAAATGTGCACCATCCAGATGTGTTCACTGTGCCGAAGTTCTCATGGGTGAAGATCAGCACTGTTGCTATATTCAACCAACCAAGCCTAGTGAACATAGTCAAGACTATATTTATTTTGACTTTGAGACGATGTATGAAGACGGTCGTCATAAGGCAAATTATGTTTGTGCAATAACGCAAGCTGGGGATGAGTTTTCGGCGGAAGGTGTAGATTGTGTGGATCAGATGGTCAAGCATTTCAGACGACGAAATTTGAGGGTTTCACATTTATCGCACACAATTCTTCAGGTTTCGACTCTTTTATACTGCTAGAGTATTTTACTAGTCAGGGACTAACACCAAAAATCATACTCCAAGGCTGTAGACTTGTTTACATGTACGATCAAGCCTTTAAACAGAGATACATCGACAGCTATTGCTTCTTGCCCATGAAATTGTCAAAAATGACCTCTGCTTTAAACTTAAACACCAGCGAAAAAGGATATTTTCCACATCATTTTAATCGCTTGCAGAATGCAAACTATATCTGTCCGTATCCGTCAAAAGATTATTACGGATATCAGACGATGTCTGACGCTGAACGTGTGAAATTTGATTCGTGGCATGAGGGTGTAGCAGGAGAGGTGTTTGACTTCAAAAAGCAACTAGCATTGTACTGTAAGAATGACGTTGTTTTGCTACGTGAAGGCTGTATGAAATACAGAAAAGAGTTTATAGAGTGCACCAACGTAGATCCTTTCGGATGTATAACATTAGCCGGCTGTGCTATGAAAGTGTTCAAAACGCTTTTTTTAACCAAAGACACGATTGCCTTAACGCACAAAAATGCTTACATCAATCAGTACAAAGCTTACTCAAACCCCTCCATACAATGGTTGGAATACATTAAAGCAAGCAGAAACGTCGATGTTCATCACGCTTTAAATTATGGTGAAGCCAAATTTGGACCGTATCATGTGGACGGTTATTATGAGACTGATAATGGAGATAAAATAGCTTTGGAATTTCTGGGATGTTTCTGGCACGGTCATTGTTGTCGTTTTAATCCTAACGATTTGAATCCTGTGTCAAAAACACCTTTTGGCCTGCTCAGAAGACAATCTGACAATAAGCTGAACGTTTTGCGTAATACCTACAATCTCAAAGTGCACAAGATTTGGGAATGTCAGTGGGAGTCTGCTAAACAAAACGATCCCAATGTCATCGCATTTATGAGTAATTATAATGCACCAGCGAGACTGAATCCTAGACAAGCACTTTACGGCGGACGCACGAATGCACTCCGCTTGTACCACGAGACCGCCGAGGGCGAACGCGTGTCATATCTGGATTTCACATCTCTATATCCGTATGTACAGTCGTGTAAAACCTACCCTATCGGACATCCTGTGATCATTTTAAAAGATTTTGAACCGGTCAAATCTTATTTCGGTCTCATTAAATGCAGTGTACTGCCCCCACGTAAACTACTGCATCCAATATTACCTGCAAAATCCTCTCAGGGGAAACTACTATTTGCGCTGTGTCGCACCTGTGCTGAGACGCAGTATCAGGGTCAGTGTCAGCATAGTGATGACGAAAGAATCATTTCAGGAGTTTGGACCTCTGTCGAGCTCTCCAGGGCTATTGATAAAGGTTATTTGGTAGTCAGAATTGAGGAAGTCTGGCATTTTCCGCAGACATCAGACACTTTATTCAGCGGTTATGTTAAGACATTTCTCAAATTCAAACAAGAGGCTTCAGGATTTCCATCACATGTAGTGACAGATGATGAAAAGGAGTCTTACGTCAGAGATTATTTTGGGAAGGAGGGAGTTCAGCTCGACCTTGACAAAATAGCGCTTAACCCGCATGCAGATCTATAAATAAATATTTATTGAATTCGCTTTGGGGTAGATTTGGTCTTAGGTGTAATCAAGCTACAGCGGAGCTTTTAACAGACCCTGAAGATTTCGCCCGCTATATCTTTGGAAACGGCCATGTCATTAAACACTTCTCATTCGTGTCGGACACTGTGGCTTTAGTTCAATGGTGCTATGCCGATGAAGACCCCGCCCCCGCGAGTGATGTTAATGTATTCATCGCCGCATTTACCACGGCTTACGGCCGTCTGGAGTTATATGAGCTCATGGATCAGTTAGGGTCCCGTGTTTTTTATGTAGATACAGACAGCGTTATCTTTGTATCGAAAGATGGAGATTGGATGCCTAAAACAGGTACATATCTTGGTGAGTTGACGGATGAACTTGATGATGGAGATTTCATAAGTATTTTCGCGTCAATGGGCCCGAAGAGCTACTCCTTTAAAACCACAAAAAATAAAGTAACTCTTAAAGCTAAAGGGGTCACGCTGCATTCCGCTAATGCGAAAATTGTAACTCTAGAAAGCATGATATGTCTGATACAGGGTTATGTAACATCACGTGACACTAGCCACTTGCTCACACGCACAGAGACCATTGTGCGGAATAAAAAGAAGTTCACTTTGCGTAATACAGCAGTATTGAAAAGATTCAAAGTGGTTTATGACAAACGTGTGCTACTTCCTGATTACACCACACTTCCTTATGGCTACTAACGGTATTTCTAACGCACAAAATGTGTATGTTGAAGAGGATTTTGACTTTCGTTTAGAATATCCATTCTCAGTCTTGGTGTCTGGCCCATCAGGAAGCGGAAAAACTGTTTTTGTAAAGAACTTATTGCGTAATGCATACAAGTTGATCAATGTAAAAATTGACAATATTGTATTTTTATACAGTTGTTGGCAACCTTTGTATGATGAACTGTTGTCATTGTATGATATCAAATTTATTGAAGGTATTCCAAAGTCTTTAACCGATGAAACTTTAATAAAACCCAATGTCAATGTACTTATCATATGTGACGATCTGATGTGCCAAGCATTTTCAAACGCTGAACTCTCGCGAGCTTTCACACAATACGTGCATCATATACCATTTTCTATCATATTGATAACCCAGAATCTGTTTTTTCACGGTAAAACCAGTAGGACTATCGCCCTCAATACTCACTATCTTATTTTGTACAAGAGTCCGAGAGACTCGATGCAAATAATGACTTTAGGACGACAGATTTACCCAGGAAACACAAAATTCTTTATGGAGTGTTATAAGGATGCTACCAATCAACCTTACGGATTCCTTTTGATTGACTTTAAAGCTAAAACACCGGAGCGTTTTCGTCTCAGATCACATTTGTTTTCAGATCAACAGGTGGTGTATGTGCAGAAAAGAAAATGAGTGATAGGCTGTGTAAAAACCTACCTCTTTTAAAACTATTATATAAGGCTTCGCCGAGACAACGTCGTGTTATTTTACAGTCAGCGTCAGATCAGCTGATTCTATCCCTGTGTGAGATAGCTCTTAGTGTTCTTCACGGCAACATACCTCTAAACACCAACCAGTTCCGGAGGTTAAAAAAGAAAAAACAGGAGATCAAATACGCTGCTAGTAAAAAGATTAACATCAAAAGTAAAAAGCGGTTGATTAATCAACGAGGCGGTTTTCTTGTACCTCTGTTAAGTGTGGCAATACCATTTATCACTAGTTTAATAACCTCCAGACAGCATTAGAAATGGAATATGCCGAAAAACTTTACCTAATCCCTCAGAATCAGATGAATAAATCTGCAGGTGTTCGTGAGACAATTCAACAAACTGTGGAGAACGATTTAGATGCGGCTATATGAAGCGTATTGCAGAGGAGTGATTTAGATTCGCATGGGAAGGCTAAACTTTATTCCAGCGTCTTACAGAGGTTTTTAACTATAGTAAAACAAGGTGATTTGGAGAGCAGTACTTTAACTCTTTCACTACCGAAAACGGACGCTATTCATCCCGATGAACCTGCTAATACACCTGCTACTGCACCTGCCACTGCATCTGTTAGTGCACCTGCCAGTACACCTGTTAGTGCACCTGGCGCTGCACCGTCGCATGATGATGATGATGAAGGCGAGGATCACCTTGTCAATGAAATCTTAAACAATGTGCCTCAAAGAAGTTTAAAAAACATCAAACTCATTCTGAATAAAATGTCTAATGCCAAACAAGTGTCTTCATGGACAAATTCTGGAGAGTTTGTATATAAAGGGAATGTAATTGTAGGTTCACACATGTTGGATTTGGTTAAAAGTATAACGGCACCTCACACGTTCCGTGATGAATACAGACCGCGCGGTTGGGATGAATTTCTGGATGCTTTTGCAACTTTAAATATACCATTTTCCACTATCACGAATCCGCAGGTTAAACGCACGGTTGAAACCCTTAAAAGGAAATCGCCTAACCCCACGAAAAAAGGCGGTCGTAAAAAGCACACGTCAAAGACTATGACACAATCTACTACAGCTGTTGGACAGTTGTTTAATTCACCCTCGCTCGATACTACAGCCTGGTTATCTTTTTAATTTTTATTTATTTTTGTGTATGTGTAAATATGTTTTTGAAATAATTGCGTTGTTATGTATTAAGTTTTTGATGTAAATAAAAAAAGATAAAAAGAGGTCTGTCTAAACGTTGTCTTTATTTATACAGTACAAACATATTATTGACATTCAAGATTACATACCATTTTTATTTATTAAACATAAAATAATAACACAGTTCTAGACGCACTAAAGGCACCTTTTACAATTTTGTACACAGTTAATACAATTAAATGTATGGCAGAGAGAAGGTTTCATTCTCTTTACAAATCGTGCAACCATATTATCATTTTTAATCAGATCATCATGGTACAGTTTAACAACGTTTTCATAATCATAACCCTTTGACATGTGATACAGAAAAAACACACAATGTTGTCCGCAGGTATCGGATGTGAAGTCTTGAACCTGTTTGTTAGAGTATTGTACACAGATAGAGTTGTTTTTTAAAAAGGTTTGTACAGTCTTTGGAAAACGAGGGTCTTTTGGAGATCCTCCAAAGGTATCAAAAAAGCAGCTCACGCCATCCTCGGTTATGTAAATTGCTAACCAATGCAACCCCGGTTTTGTGGAGGGGTCAGAGTTAAAAATAAGCATAGACGGGGTTTTCTTTACGGTCACTTTGGGTAGATAATCGCTGGGGAGCACTCCTAAAAAACTTGTATTGTGATCAATCTTTTCCATAACAGACGTTAGTTGTACCGTATTCATTTTCCTTCCTTCCTCCTCAGTAATAATCCACTAACACCTGTCTTCGGTTGGATATTTCAACAATTGAATCAAAAATCGCATATACGATAATTGTTATGGATTGTCTGAGAGGTTGTCTGAATCGTGCTTCTAGTCTAATATTACCCGATTTAATTAGTGAAACATGATTCGAACAATCTTCATCAGGGGTCAAATTAAACGCGTAGAGTGTGTATCCGTTTAGAAAATCCTGACGATCTATTACAAGAGGTCGATTTTTAAGATGTCTTCCGGTAGCCGTCACGAGTTGATAAAAGTCCCTAACTGCTGATCCGCTCTCATATTCCGGTTGAAACGGTTTGGACGGAATTTGGACACCGTCTTGATATAAAGCCAAAAACTCCAGGTTAAAATGTTTAAAAGCAAATGGGTTTTTATCATACGCCCCTGAAAAGGCTGAATTTTCGGTCATTGCTAAAATTATTGATTTTGGTAGTGTCCCGAGAAAAAGATTTTCTTGATTAGATACGCGAGAACCGGCTGGGATAGAAAAATTCTTCACACACACGCGGTCTATGGGGTATTTAGCAGTAGTGCCTAGAAGCGCCTGAGCATGCCCCAACCGGACGCCTGGTGAAACAGTAACCTTTTTGACAAAAAGAGATGCTGACACAATATTGAGTCTATAAGCAACTGCATCATCGCGCATTAGACAGAACTCATCTTTAGCTCTTGTCATTCTTATTTTTATATCTACACCGTTCAACATTAATTTTTCTTGAAAGAAAATGTCACTATGAATGGGTGCTAGTAATTCTATCACATTACTAGCATTGGTAAATGCAGCTCTCTTCATTAATCCCGTATTTTCTCCAGCGGGGTCCGTAGCATCCATGTGACCCGGTCTATCTTTGTAGAACAAACCGGCTGAAAAGACACTTTCGAGTGTGTCTGTTCCAAAATTAATCAGAGCTTCAATCAAACATCTGTACGGGTAGGTACTGGAACTCTGGGTTATCAGACGATCCCCCAGAGAGACATCCACCTGTGAGAATATACATGCCCCCGGATAGTTTATTAAACCGACAGGTGATCCATCTGGTATATTAGAACCATCGGGTCCGGTTATTTTGAGTCTAGTGTATAAAAGAGTGTTATTAAGATCCAAATAATCCTCTCCCGTGCCAGCGATAAAAAATTCTAACGGTGATGAATCGGTTATTGCGGATAGAGGTGGTATTTCGACGTAAGTATTTTTTTCAATGGACGTCTGTGATGTGCGTCTCGGACATGCGATGGAATAGAGCCATGATTAGAAAATAGTGTTCAGAAGTCTTTTGGTACGGACGGTTTTCTTTACACGTTTAGTGCGGGGACGCCTGCTACGTTTTGGGGCAACGCGTTTGTTACTGCGACGTTTAGCTTTCTTCACACGGCCACTCCCCCTACGTAGACGCTCACCCGGTGGTTTAAAAGAACCTCGTGACATCACCATTAACCCGTGGCCATTTTGCCCATCATTATTATTATTATTATTGTCGTTATACGATCTTGATAGAGCGCTGGTCACAACATCGCAAGCTATATTTCTAGCAGCAGTTTTTAGATGTGGTTTTACTATACTAAAACCTCTTTTCAACAGAGGTAGTGCCGTCCTAAAAAGAGATTTGAAGATGCCACCTATGCCTGCTCCGTACATAACAGGACCGCCTGCGTATCCTGGTAACCCGTTACCCGCCTGGTTCCTGTAGTATGTAACATATCGCTCAGGGTCCATAGCTGCGTAATAGTTTTGGTAAAACTAAAACTTATTTCACCGGTCTGAAGTGAAGTTTAGCCACAACTTTACCATAAGTGAAACGCACGTGTTTGTTCTGATCGTCTTTAACCTCAATGCAGATATCTGTAATATTAGATTTATTCACAGGTACGTAATGCGGCTTGTCGAATCTAACACTGACGCTGTCGTTAGATGTACCGTCTATATGTACAGTTCTCAGTAGCGGCACGTACGAATCACCTACTGGTTGATATTCGATCATATCACTGTATATGTACATGCTATAAAACGCACCTCTTATGTCAGCTTGATGCGGTGCGTATGTGACGACAGGTGCACCGTCAGAACTATTTTCGGGTGATTGCTTTGTAGTTCCTAGAGACACACCAGAGTTTAATCCTAGAATAATAGCCAACTTCCCATAAAATATCAAAGATGTATTTGTCGGTGCTTTTAGAAATATCCTGTTTTTGATGTGATCATAACCAAGTGTGACTTTTGGTGGAAGGTTGGCGTTGATTTCTCTAACCAGAAATAGTACATCTTCATAATAACTAGGCTTTAACTTATTGCACACTTTAGATACATTTTGTAGATTTTTTTCTTTAATGTAGATAATGACATCACTGTCCTCTTTGTAATGTCTCTCATCATATCCCAGTATATTAGGGTCTGTGTTAATAATAAATGCGGCATCCTCCTCATTAAAAGTGTACCAGGAAACAGTATAATAAAATTCAATTAAACCGACTTCCCATTGACCCTTGAGGTTCATACTTCTTGCTAGTCTCGTTTTGTAATTTGAGATACGATTGTCAGGGTAAACATCCATAGATGCATTACAAGGTAGTGTGATATAAAAGCCGCCCTCACTCATGGTGTAGTTTTTCACAAATGCTACTTATGACTCCTCGGGTTGTTACTTTAATGGATTCTGTATGTCCACGATCTCCTTTTCTGGTAACCATGAGGAAAACTTAGTAGGCCAGCCCAACCACTTGACAAGACAAAGCACTTGGCAACCACTCTTTTTTCGATCTAAAATCTTTTCTATTTTAAACGATTTGTCTTGGTTCACAATGATTTTTTGTAATTCCTTTTCATAAAAGCAACCGTCGATAACATCGCCGTCATAATCTTGTAGTCTGTACACTGGAGGGTTTCGTGGTATACGAGCGGCTATAGTGAAATATTCCTCGTGTAATTCTGTTCATAACCCTTCGAAAATACACCTCTAACTTTTGAAACTCTAACTACATCTCCTATTTTATACTTAAAGATAGGTGTTCCTTTACGTAACTTTCCATACAGATTATTGAACACGTCTGTCTCATTTTCTTTATTAACGTCCAACGGTCGCATTTTAATACTTTTGTGATAACTGGCGTTATATCCTTCTATAAGATCTTGTAAGATATTGTAGTAACGCTTTGAATTGATAGCCGTTAGAAACCGCCACATAAATGATTTAAGAGTGCGGTTAAAGCGTTCAACACAAGACGCTTTCACATCACTCGCCGTAGCAAAATGATGTATGTTATACTTTTTCATCAGTTGTTGGAAATGTTTGTTGAAAAATTCTGTACCTTTATCAGTCTGTAATTTTTGAGGTATACGGTTTTCTTTGAGTATAGAGGCGAATGCTTTCATCACCTCTGCACCTGTCTTATTCTTCAGCGGACGCACCCATGCATACTTGCTAAAAACATCTATACAAGTCAGTAAAAATTTTATACCGTCGTTTTCTTTCGAAAAAGCAGACATGTCGACAAGATCTGCTTGGAACTGTACATCTTTTCCGTACACTATCACTCTATTCCGTTTGTATTTGATAGGTGCTGTCTTGTGTAATGTATAAGTGTCCTGAGATGATAGCCAATGTGATATTTCTTTATCCTTCAGAGTTACCCCGTATTCCTGTAGTACACCGCGTTTTAATCGTTCTTTACCACCCAAAGAACCAGGGTGTGCTGGGTTGTAGTACACTTTTTTCATTAATTCAGACATCTTACCACCACTACTGTTTACACAAAACAATGCCAGAGTTATTAGGTCAAAAGCTTTTTATTTGCAATCGTTGCAGAAGACGCATACAATTTCAATTTGATTGGTCCTACATTGTCTAATTATACATCATCTAGATATTGAAGGAATTTCACACACATTAAAACATTTTTCTCTATCATATGTTCAACTAGCATGTCAATAATTTTATATACGTCTATCGGGTCATTTCTTGACAACAACATTACACACACATCGGTTACATAAGTACAAAGACTCTGTAACGCATTCCTGGAATGACACCGTTCCATTCGCCTATGAATAGAGGATCATCGCCTCCATCTTTTAAATCCCGCCAGACATAATTGTAAAATAAACACCAATCTTTCACTGTGAAAAACAAATCAGGATCCTCGCTCGTGTCGTACGTGACCCTTTCATCACTATCCACGGTACTCAGTCTGACCTCGCGGTTGCTCTTGTCAAAATCGTAACTACAGATACGATTGCCGGATAGATGAAACTCAAGCTTAACATTGTCCAAAGGTTCGTGGAGGAAATTGGCCAGACACGGACCATGTTTTACCTTCCTCGGGGCCAGCATTAGCTGTTCCATATCTAACTCGATACTCTTCTCAGGAGTTTTAGGTAATGATGTCGTAGCCATTGTTACAGAATAGCTGTCCAATTTTTCAATTCACAAAAAAAAAAATACCTTTCGTATTTTACAACTAGGTACGGATAAATTTGCTTCAACAAAATCCTCTTTTTAAACACTTGTTACACCCAAATTGACGCTGCTATCACGCCTACAGCGGGGCAGTCTCTAGCGCCGGAGGCGTGGTTTTTTTCCGGAGCATTCCCCGAGCCTCATTCTAAGTGTGTCTGCGGTGCTGTCAGTATCGCTCAACGGAGATGCCTTGACACTTTGCTGTGAGATCTTTTTTTCTTTCGTCTAACTCTCTGTCAGTAATAGTCTAGATTTTTAAAGTTATAGTTAGTGGTAAAGTACAACATAGATTTGATTTGAAGTATCTTGTCTGATGGATTTTATTTTTGATCCGCGTAATGCCTACCATCTTTTTTCTTTTGTTTTTAACTTTTTATAACATCATGACAAATACCAAGTTTTCTGGTTTGTATCGCCGCTTTACATTCATTTCTTTTTTAGTTTGAGGTAAGGTACAAATGCTAAATGCTTTCTTTTCTAGCTGGTAACAAAACACCTTTTTACATTTTTACAAGCTCTCACATCTTTTTCACGTATTGCTTAACGAAAACACATCTGATAGTTTTGACTTGTTTAGTTGTTTTAGATAAATAACCAGTAACCTATTTTTTTTTTCTTTTTTATTTGTTACAACTTTAACAACGTTTTACACTTTTCCAACTACGAAAACAATCATTACATTGTTCCCATTTTGTTTGTGTTATAACCTTTTTTCTTGAAATGCACTGTGTACTTAAAACCTTAATAAAAACTTCCCTTATACCATTTTCATGATTTCATCCCTTTCCACAGTTTAAAAAAAAAAAGCACATAGATCTCAACACATTTTCACCCTCCCTCACCGAAATTCCTTCTTGGGGTCGTAAGTTCATATCTAGGTCACCGGGGTGTACAGGGAGGGGAGGGGTGGGGGTGTACAAACAGGTGTCCAGAACAGATGGCTTTTATGACCTTCATCAATCAAATTTTTGACACATGGTGTACTATATTCTCTCTTGCCATCCACGCAGAGATGATTTGGAGGATATGTGGTTGTGTCTAAAGGGTAATGAATCAATGTTACAAGAATACTGATAGCAGCACTATTGATCCTGTACCTTATGTAAATGTTTTCAGTACTGAACAAGTCAGGAACCAAATTAGTACCAGTTCTTGAAACCCATCTCTACTTGTAATAGTTGTCTTGTTGCTGCTGCCCAGACTGTCTCTTCCCCTGATGATAAATATATGTGTTCATTTTAAAGCAATAAATAATACATTTAAATTACTAGGTGGTAACAAATATATTTCCTTATAAGGAACTCACTGAATCATGGACTCAACTGGTGGTTGTCAGGCCCTAAAAAAGTGAACAATTTGTTTACTTTTTGTGAAACGAAAGTATCAGATCAATTTGAGAATTAAACTAGCATTAAAAAGCATGCATGTGAAAAACACCATTAACACCAATAATGAACAGATGACAGAATTTACAAGCCTGCCACTTGAGGGAGAAAAGGGGAAATTATTAATCCCACATAACGTTACACTGAACATGATTTCGGCAGCCTCGGTCTAATTAACGTTAAACTTTATATTTAACGTTATATCGGATTATATTCAAGTTCACAGCATGGATAGCATGAGCATCATCAAGCTCGAGCAGCAGGTATTCAAACAAACGAATTAACGTTACTACGGTTAAAAATTTAATAATTAGAAAGTTAATACTGTATAGTTTATAGTGATAAATTTCAAATAATTTAAAACAGGTAAGGTTATATTCGATTTTTACAGTTAACGTTACCTTAGACCACCTCTGAGACTGCTTTTGAGCTAATTAACCAAACAGAGCATTTATTTATTAAATTGAAAGAGAAAACCTACAAAAATACAAAACACTACTCCTCTTTGATGGCATTTACCGTTGTATCAGTTAAAATCTATGAATAAAAGTAGATTTATAGGACTTACCTTTCCTCCGTGTCTGTCCGCTGGAAGTTGACCGTTACAAAATGACGGGCACGCGCACGTCGCGCACTTCACTTAGAAAGTGACGTTTCCTGCTAGTTTAAGGTTTAAATGTTCTTTTGTCCCGTACTTTCTTTCATTAAAAACATAATGTTTGTTCAGGACAGAACACCTATCACATGTGTGAAGTTTGGGGAAGATCGGACATTGCATGCCTGAGTTACAGCAACTTCCTGTTTCACGACGAAACATCAAACTTTGTCAGGCCGCCAGGGACACACCCCTTGACGAAAACTCAAAACCTTCGCAATTTAACATCACAAAGGTCTTGTGATGACCCTCACCAAATTTTAAGATAATCCGAATAAAACTGTAGGAGGAGTTCGTCAAAGTACGAGGCATGGAAATGGAAAAAACTGCACAAAAATCATACAGGAAATTCAAAATAACTTACTTCCTGTTGGGTTTTGGATTTTGTACCAAGAGACTTTTTTGTAGGTAATGGTGTGTTAAATGTGTGTACCGATTTTCATGAATGTACGTGAAACACAGCTCGAGGCGCACTCCGTTGAAATTTAACAGGTGGCGCTATCGAGCCATTTTGCCACACCCACTTCTGAAACCTATATCAGATGTAAATTTTCGCCAGTCCTGATGCGTGTGCAAAGTTTTGTGAGTTTTGGAGCATATTTAGGCCCTCAAAAATGTGACTCATGACGGAGAAGAAGAAGAAGAAGAAGAAGAAGAAGAAGAAGAAGAAGAAGAAAAAGAAGAAACGGAGCAATTCCAATAGGGTCCTCGCACTGCAGTGCTCAGGCCCTAATTAAAGCTGCAAGCAGCGATGAACGGGCCCTCGCACCCAGGCTCAACACCACCCGGTGCCCATAGGAGGAACCGTGAATGTTGGGTCATATGCTTATAAAATAGTAAATATTTTTGCCACATTTCCTGCTGCGAACAGGTGGCTTTTATGATTATAATTGAATATCGCCATGTAAATGTCTTTAGGCCAGGACTCTTACCAAACATGCAAAGTTTCAGGCAGGTCAGACATCTCATGATTAAGTTAGTATGAAATAAGTCATTCCTGTTGCCAGCAGGCGACGCTATACTTATAATTGAATATTGGCCTTTAGTTGTGTTCAGGCCAGGACTCTTATAAAACATGTGAAGTTTGGGTCAGATTGGGAATTGTATGCATGAGTTACAACAACTTCCAGTTTCATAGTATTAATAGCATCCTTTAGCACATAGTAAGTGTTGTTAGAATGTTTGAAAATATTTCTAGCATAATTAGCACACAATGGCAAATTTTATTGTGTTGCAAATAGTGCATAAAATTGTTAAACATGACACTTCCTGTTGCCAGCAGGTGGCGCTATGACTATAACTGAATACGGGCATGCTGATGTGTTCAGTACGGCACTCTTGTCAAACGTGTGAAGTTTGGGGCAGATCGGACGTTGCTAACTTGTGTTACAACAACTTCCTTATTCAGTGCCATAGTTGGATGCGTTAACACTTAGCTAAGTGTTGCTAGCATGTTTTATTATGCTTCTAGCATGTTGCCAGCCTATTTAACCCTTTTTGACACTTTTTAAATTTATTCTTAGGAGTTCTTAACAGTGTTAAGCTTGTCACTTCCTGTTACCAACAGGTAGCGCTATGACTATTACTGAATTTGTTCATGGGTGTTTGTCCGGAAGAGGACACCTATCACACGTGTGAAGTTTGGGGAAGATTTGACATTGCTTGTCTGAGTTACAGCAAATTTCCTTTCCTTTTTCACTACATTATTAGCATGCTTTAGCACTAAGATAAGTGTTGCTAGCATGTATTGGTATGTATCTAGTATGTTGCCAGCCTATTTAACACTTGTTTACACTTTTTAATATGTTCCCAGGAGTCTGTAACAGTGTTAACCATGTCACTTCGTGTTACCAGCAGGTGGCGCTATGACTATAACTGAATTTTTTTCATGGGTTTTTGTTCAGGACAGAACAGCTATCAAACGTATGAAATTTGGGGAAGATCAGACATTGCTTGCCTGAGTTACAGCAACTTTCTTTTTCACTACATTTTTAGCATGCTTTAACACTTAGCTAATGTTGCTAACATGTATTAGTATGTATCTAGTATGTTGCCAGCCTATTTAACACTTGTTTACACTTTTTAATATGTTCCTAGGAGTCTGTAATAGTGTTAACCATGTCACTTCCTGTTACCAGCAGGTGCTATGAATATAACTGAATTTGGTCATGGTTGTTTGTTCAGGACAGAACACCTATCACACATATGAAGTTTGGGGAAGATCGGACATTGCTTGCCTTTTTACAGCAACTTCCTTTTTCACTGTCTTAGTAGAATGCTTTAACACTTAGCTAAGTGTTGCTAGCATCCTTCGTTATGTTTCTAGCATGCTGCCAGCCTATTTAACACTGATTGACACTTTTTAATTTGTTCTTAGAAGTCCATAACACTGTTAACCTTGTCACTTCCTGTTACCAGCAGGTGGCGCTATGACTATAACTGAATTTGTTCATGGGTGTTTGTTCAGGACAGAACACCTATCACACGTATGAAGTTTGGGGAAGATCGGACATTGCTTGTCCGAGTTACAGCAACTTCCTTTTTCACTACATTAGTAGCGTGCTTTAGCACTTAGTTAAGTGTTGCTAGCATATATTAGTATGTATCTAGTATGTTGCCAGCCTATTTAACACTTGTTTACACTTTTTAATATGTTCCTAGGAGTCTGTAATAGTGTTAACCATGTCACTTCCTGTTACCAGCAGGTGCTATGAATATAACTGAATTTGGTCATGGTTGTTTGTTCAGGACAGAACACCTATCACACATATGAAGTTTGGGGAAGATCGGACATTGCTTGCCTTTTTACAGCAACTTCCTTTTTCACTGTCTTAGTAGAATGCTTTAACACTTAGCTAATTGTTGCTAGCATCCTTCGTTATGTTTCTAGCATGCTGCCAGCCTATTTAACACTGATTGACACTTTTTAATTTGTTCTTAGAAGTCCATAACACTGTTAACCTTGTCACTTCCTGTTACCAGCAGGTGGCGCTATGACTATAACTGAATTTGTTCATGGGTGTTTGTTCAGGACAGAACACCTATCACACGTATGAAGTTTGGGGAAGATCGGACATTGCTTGTCCGAGTTACAGCAACTTCCTTTTTCACTACATTAGTAGCGTGCTTTAGCACTTAGTTAAGTGTTGCTAGCATATATTAGTATGTATCTAGTATGTTGCCAGCCTATTTAACACTTGTTGATGCTTCTTAATATGTTCCTAGGAGTCCATAACAGTGTTAACCTTGTCACTTCCTGTTACCAGCAGGTGGCGCTATGACTATAACTGAATTTGGTCATGGGTGTTTGTTCAGGACAGAACACATATCACATGTGTGAGGTTTGGGGATGATCGGACACTGCATGCCTGAGTTACAGCAACTTCCTTTTTCATGGCGAAACATCAAAATTTGTCAGGCCACCAGGGACACACCCCTTGACGAAAACTCAAAACCTTCGCAATTTAACATCACAATGGTCTTATGATGACTCTCACCAAATTTTAAGATAATCCGATTAAAACTGTAGGAGGAGTTCATCAAAGTACGACTCATGGAAATGGAAAAAACTGCACAAAAATCATACAGGAAATTCAAAATAACTTACTTCCTGTTGGGTTTTGGATTTTGTACCAAGAGACTTTTTGTAGGTAATCGTCTGTTACATGTGTGTACCGATTTTCATGAATGTACGTGAAACACAGCTCGAGGCGCACTCCGTTGAAATTTAACAGGTGGCGCTATCGAGCCATTTTGCCACACCCACTTCTGAAACCTATATTAGATGTAAATTTTCACCAGTCCTGATGTGTGTGCAAAGTTTTGTGAGTTTTGGAGCATATTTAGGCCCTCAAAAATGCGCTTCACGACGGAGAAGAAGAAGAAGAAGAATAAACGGAGTAATTCCAATAGGGTCCTCGCACTGCAGTGCTTGGGCCCTAATAAACGGAGCAATTCCAATAGGGTCCTCGCACTGCAGTGCTCGGGCCCTAATAATAATAAACGGAGCAATTCCAAGAGGGTCCTCGCACCATCGGTGCTCGGGCCCTAAATATAGCTGCAAGCAGCGATCAGGTAAACTGTGCCCAGCGGGCACATGCATTCACAATATCCCTGGCAGTGAGGTTTTAAAGGATACGACAGTTAAAGGGTTAATCCGAATCATCTAGACTTTAAAATCACATTCACAGAACAATATATATAATTTTAGTAACACTTTACAATAAGATTTCATTTATAAACATTATGTTAACATGAACAATATTTATATAGCATTCATTCATGTCAGTTAATATTCCAAACTTAAACATTAAAACATTGATTTATTGTGATTTTTTTTCCCAAGCACATTTTACCAATTCCAAACCATATCAATCATAATAACTACCATTATTTTTTATTTAATCATTTATGAGTGCTATACAATAGTCAAGGAAAGCTGGAAGAGAAAAACTCCTTATATTCATGTGTGCAGAATTATTAGGCATGTTTTCTTTTACAGATGAAATGCGCTAAAAAAGAGTTTTAACTCGAACTGTAAAGTCGAAAATTATGAAATACCCATGATAAATATCAAACACAAATGCAATACAGAAATGGATAAGTTAAGACTTGACCATTGTGCAAAAAATGCTGACTGGGTCATGAGGTCAGAAAAGAAGAAGAAAAAAACAGGTCAAGAAGAACTGACAAAAAAAATTGCAAAATAATTAGGAATTAATGTGAAGGTTAATTTTTAGTCAATTCTGCAAGACAGACTTTCAGGAAAGGAGGTGGAATAAAAATGAGCTCCTAAATCTTAATCCCGGATTCTGGAAGATATATTCCTCAAACCATCGGACAAGAGGAGGTGGTGCTGGCCCTTCACGAGTCACTCTAATCTGTTCATAAAGCCTATATATAAAGCCTTAATATATAGTATTTCACAATACCTTATGGTATTCTAATTAAATAATTTTTTGGAATCTTAGATCTCTCAGAACCTGGCACATTGTAATTCTGAGATTCCAGGAAAGTGTCAGTTCTTGTAAAATGTTGGCGCTGGAGACTAAATGCTCCCTGATAGTTTCACACCTAATTCACTTAACACACACACACACACACACACACACACACATTACCCACAGTGACAGAGGGACAGAGTGACATCAGATATAGTCCTCCTCTGACATCCATATAGTGTTGTATAGTCATGAAACTATGTATACTTCCTCAGAATGACTTGACTTCTATGTGTACATTTTTTGAAGTGTTTAGAAGCTGCACTTTAAAAAAAATAAAAGACATTTACTGGTTACTTTCTTACTGTTATTTCAAAAAATCACCATGACAAAACCATTCAAGCTATCCAAAATTCATTCGCACCTGTTCTGTAAGATAAATTCTTTAAACAGTGGTAAAAGAGGATGTGGTGCTGAACCTTCAAGAGTCACTCAAAACGTATCTGTCCATAAAGCCTATAAAGAATTATTCTTAATATACAGTTCACAATACTTCAGCTTGTTATTCTAATTAAGTGAGGGTCATTTTATCAGTAAAATACATAAAATTCATATTATTTTTCTTTGAAAGATTTCTATAAATGATTTAAATCATACTCGTTTCTACAATATTTATTTAAAAGTAATCCTATAGCTCTGTCTGGCGGCCATTATTGGTACTAAGAATTGCAAACTTGATTTATAAGTTATGATAGTTTTAATTTTATGCTGGCTCTTGAAAATGATAAAGGTATGAAACTTACTGTGCTTCCTTCAAATGATGACGTCTACGTATATAAAAGTTATGAAGAGTTGGAATGAAAAATTTTAAAGATATAGTAAAATAACTGTTGTATTTTTTAATGTTACTTTAATAAATGGCTATGGCAACAACATTTAAGGTATCCTAAACCCATACGCAATTTAACATCTTCAGTATATTGGCATCATGTTGAAAAAGTTTGGTGTGAACTACTTGTGTCTTCTTGGAGGAGTATGAATTCATTTACAGGCAGATTTTATCATAAATCCACAATAAAATTTCTGTGTTGTTGTTTGTTTATTTTTTTATTTTTTATCATAGGAAGATAACTGACCCTTTACTCTCCTTTTTAATAAATGTGCTTATAAACCAAGAACAAGCTATTTATAGCTGTATTTTGAAACTGCTTACTACTGACTATTAATATTGGGACAAGGCTTTATAAAGCATGAACTGACTATTTACTTTTTGAGTTTTAAATTATTATTTGCAGCACAAATAAGGTTTTTTTAGGATTTTTAAAAATCCCTAAAACTGTCAGAAAAGGATAAGGCCTAAATTTACTATGTGAGTGGCAAAATTTATTTGTTTTTATAACTATAATTCATAAACTATGAAATTATACAAAATGTATAAAAAAGTACAACAGTTATTGTTTTCCAATGTTTTTTATTTATTAAATTTTTTGGGGGGATTTACATTTTAAAAAATTAGCCTACTGCAATCATTCTAAACAGCTTGAATAAAACCTGTTAAAATTTATTATAGACCACTGTAACTGTGTATAATCTAACAAACAAGTTTATTATGAAAATGGAAGTGTGTACACCAGATAAATTGGACGATAAAAAAAATATAATAGTCAATAGTATAATAGAGCATGTTTTAGGTTTTTTATGCGTTTAGATGCAGAAATGGACAAATCAAATGTAAAATAAAATGTAATTGATTTAATTAAATATAGATTAATTCTTGTTAGAGCAAAATAATAATTAAATAAATAAATACATACACACATAAAAAAAGCAGCCAAGATGAATGAGTTTCATTTTTATATAGATTAAAATTGAAGACCGAAGCAGCTGATATATGCGGTCACTTAATATTCAAATCCAGTAGATCCACTTCAGATTTATTTCTCAACAGTTTATGTTCACGTGGCTGTTTTCGTTTATATCCGCCAAGCTATTATGTATTTTGAAATAATCTTGTCCGTGATGTGTTCGTTCGTACGACGAAAGGAAGAATTCTGCAGCTCGAGAGATATATGTTATTCTGCCAGTCGCGCTTTCAAATAGTCTTGCACACTTAAACGGGTCACAAACACCTGCATTTAGCTCTTGTTGTGTTATAATGGGTGTATTGTGTGCATTTATGGCAATATTTTATTTTAAAAAGCTCTTAAACAAGAATAAATTTGTTCGTTTTGAGCTCGACACTGTACACGCTGATCGGAGCCGTGATTTCAGATATAGGCAGCCACAAATATTTCATTTTCACACAAACAGTTCAAAAACATCTTAATTTAGCTCTTGGTGTGTTCTAATTGGTGAAATTGTGTGATGTCGCTGCAATACTTTATTTTTAATAGCTATAAAACAAGAATAAACTCGTTTTTTTTCTGAGCTCGTCATTCCACACGCTCATGCTCAGAGCGGTGATTCATCTCTCGTATTTCTCACGTATCACTGACCACACATCAATCAATCAATCACCTTTATTTATATAGTGCTTTAAACAAAATACATTGCGTCAAAGCACTGCACAACATTCATTTGGAAAACAGTGTGTCAATAATGCAAAATGATAGTTAAAGGCAGTTCATCATTGAGTTCAGTTATGTCATCTCTGTTCAGTTTAAATAGTGTCTGTGCATTTATTTGCAATCAAGTCAATGATATCGCTGTAGATGAAGTGACCCCAACTAAGCAAGCCAGAGGTGACAGCGGCAAGGAACCGAAGCTCCATCGGTGACAGAATGGAGAAAAAAACCTTGGGAGAAACCAAACTCATTTGGGGGGCCAGTTCTCCTCTGACCAGACGAAACCAGTAGTTCAATTCCAGGCTGCAGCAAAGTCAGATTGTGCAGAAGAATCATCTGTTTCCTGTGGTCTTGTCCTGGTGGTCCTCTGGGACAAGGTATTTACAGGGGATCTGTATCTGGGGCTCTAGTTGTGCTGGTCTCTGCTGTCTTTCAGGGCAGTAGAGGTCCTTTCTAGGTGTTGATCAACCATCATGTCTGGATACGTACTGGATCCGGGTGACTGCAGTGACCCTCTGGTCTGGATACAGACTGGATTTGGTAGCCACGGTGACCTCGGAACAAGAGAGAAACAGACAAATATTAGCATAGATGCCATTCTTCTAATGATGTAGAAGGTACATAGGGTGTTATGTGAAGTGTTTCCGGTTCCGGTTTACCTAATTAATGCAGACTAAATATCCTTTAACGGATTTGGATATTAAAAGCATATTAGTATGTTATGTGTATGCCAGGTTAAAGAGATGGGTCTTTAATCTAGATTTAAATCTAGATGTATTCTACATACATGTGTATATGAATACATATTCTACATGTATCTGCTCCGTTTATTTTTATTATTACGGTACCAAATGAATCGCCTTTTTGAAGGCCTAAATATACTCAAAAATTCAGGAAAATTTGCACACACCTCCTAACTGGCGTAAATTTACGTCTGATATGGGTTTCAGCAGTGGGTGTGGCAAAATGGCTCGACATTCAACGGTGTGCGCCTCGAGCTAAGTTTCACGTACATGTATGAAAATTGGTATACACATGTAACTCTCCAATACCTACAAAAAGTCTCTTGGAGCAAAATCCGAAACCCAACAGGAAGTCAGTTATTTTTATTTTTATGAGCAAATTTTGTGTCATTTTTGTCATTTCCATGCGTTGTATTTTGATGAACTCCTCCTACAGATTAATTCAGATCATCACCAAATTTGGTATGCCTAATCTGAAGGCTTTTGTGCTGTTAAATTGCGAAGATTTTGAGTTTTCGTTGAAGAGCGTGTGTGTGGCGGCCTGGCGAATTTCGATGATTCGCCATGAAACAGGAAGTAGCTATAACTCTGACATACAATGTACAATCTGCCCCAAACTTCACATGTTTGATAAGACTCCTGACCTGAACAGATTGACATGCCCATATTCAGTTATAGTCATAGCGCCACCTATTGGCAGCAGGAAATGACATATTTTACGCTGCGACAAACTACTACTAGAAATTTTTGACATCAATGTCTTTTTTGTGGTAGGTCTAATCTAAAGGCCTGTGCGATGTTAAATTGTGCCCACCATCGAAATGGTACATGACAGCATCTTCGAACAGCAAAGCAGTGGATGGGCTGATATGGGAGGATAAGGGCACAGACTTTAAATTAACTTTTAGTAAGAAAGGTTTACATTTTCTACATCTTAATGTTAGAAGTCTATTACCAAAAATTGAGGAAATAAGACAATTTGTGAAACAATTAAAGATCGGGGTTATCTGTTTAATGGAAAGTTGGTTAGATGAAACTATAAGTGATGAGGAAATCGGCATTAGTGAAGTGAAGTGTGAGAATGACTTGACTTCTATGTGTACATTTTTTGAAGTGTTTAGAAGCTGCACTTTAAAAAAAATAAAAGACATTTACTGGTTACTTTCTTACTGTTATTTCAAAAAATCACCATGACAAAACCATTCAAGCTATCCAAAATTCATTCGCACCTGTTCTGTAAGATAAATTCTTTAAACAGTGGTAAAAGAGGATGTGGTGCTGAACCTTCAAGAGTCACTCAAAACGTATCTGTCCATAAAGCCTATAAAGAATTATTCTTAATATACAGTTCACAATACTTCAGCTTGTTATTCTAATTAAGTGAGGGTCATTTTATCAGTAAAATACATAAAATTCATATTATTTTTCTTTGAAAGATTTCTATAAATGATTTAAATCATACTCGTTTCTACAATATTTATTTAAAAGTAATCCTATAGCTCTGTCTGGCGGCCATTATTGGTACTAAGAATTGCAAACTTGATTTATAAGTTATGATAGTTTTAATTTTATGCTGGCTCTTGAAAATGATAAAGGTATGAAACTTACTGTGCTTCCTTCAAATGATGACGTCTACGTATATAAAAGTTATGAAGAGTTGGAATGAAAAATTTTAAAGATATAGTAAAATAACTGTTGTATTTTTTAATGTTACTTTAATAAATGGCTATGGCAACAACATTTAAGGTATCCTAAACCCATACGCAATTTAACATCTTCAGTATATTGGCATCATGTTGAAAAAGTTTGGTGTGAACTACTTGTGTCTTCTTGGAGGAGTATGAATTCATTTACAGGCAGATTTTATCATAAATCCACAATAAAATTTCTGTGTTGTTGTTTGTTTATTTTTTTATTTTTTATCATAGGAAGATAACTGACCCTTTACTCTCCTTTTTAATAAATGTGCTTATAAACCAAGAACAAGCTATTTATAGCTGTATTTTGAAACTGCTTACTACTGACTATTAATATTGGGACAAGGCTTTATAAAGCATGAACTGACTATTTACTTTTTGAGTTTTAAATTATTATTTGCAGCACAAATAAGGTTTTTTTAGGATTTTTAAAAATCCCTAAAACTGTCAGAAAAGGATAAGGCCTAAATTTACTATGTGAGTGGCAAAATTTATTTGTTTTTATAACTATAATTCATAAACTATGAAATTATACAAAATGTATAAAAAAGTACAACAGTTATTGTTTTCCAATGTTTTTTATTTATTACATTTTTTGGGGGGATTTACATTTTAAAAAATTAGCCTACTGCAATCATTCTAAACAGCTTGAATAAAACCTGTTAAAATTTATTATAGACCACTGTAACTGTGTATAATCTAACAAACAAGTTTATTATGAAAATGGAAGTGTGTACACCAGATAAATTGGACGATAAAAAAAATATAATAGTCAATAGTATAATAGAGCATGTTTTAGGTTTTTTATGCGTTTAGATGCAGAAATGGACAAATCAAATGTAAAATAAAATGTAATTGATTTAATTAAATATAGATTAATTCTTGTTAGAGCAAAATAATAATTAAATAAATAAATACATACACACATAAAAAAGCAGCCAAGATGAATGAGTTTCATTTTTATATAGATTAAAATTGAAGACCGAAGCAGCTGATATATGCGGTCACTTAATATTCAAATCCAGTAGATCCACTTCAGATTTATTTCTCAACAGTTTATGTTCACGTGGCTGTTTTCGTTTATATCCGCCAAGCTATTATGTATTTTGAAATAATCTTGTCCGTGATGTGTTCGTTCGTACGACGAAAGGAAGAATTCTGCAGCTCGAGAGATATATGTTATTCTGGCAGTCGCGCTTTCAAATAGTCTTGCACACTTAAACGGGTCACAAACACCTGCATTTAGCTCTTGTTGTGTTATAATGGGTGTATTGTGTGCATTTATGGCAATATTTTATTTTAAAAAGCTCTTAAACAAGAATAAATTCGTTCGTTTTGAGCTCGACACTGT